>NW_015507499.1:42927-43202 GCF_001515645.1 Sinocyclocheilus grahami | reverse complement strand
CAAGAGCGTTGTGTCCATTTTAAGCAGGCTGACCTTTGGTCCGCCCCACAACACAATCTTCCAATCGGATGCTGTTGCAGGGCTTAGCCACGCCCTGTGTGGTTCTTTTCTTTCATGCACAAGTCACATGCTCCGTGGGGCGTATTTCTGGAAGTTTTAAATAACTTCTAATAAAAGTATTATCACCAGAGAGTGATACATAATATAAAAGTTTCACTACCACCAATGTTCGGCGAATAAGACAAGCTTTCACCCGATATTAAACTTCACATCTC
>NW_015507499.1:40015-42696 GCF_001515645.1 Sinocyclocheilus grahami | reverse complement strand
ATGACAATAATATACCCAATGACCTGAAGGATCATGTGTGTTCATTCAAAGAAAGGTTTTCCTATTAATTAATTAGCAAAGAAAAGTCCTTCCCTTGTGGATTTTCCTTATGGGCAAGGAAGCGATTTTCTTCACCTAAATTCCAGGAGGTCGTAAATGTATCGGGTGTCAGCATTGCTATGGAACCAGGGGCCTGTTCAGCTTCCTGGGGTGTTACAGAGTATTTGTTAAATCTAGCTAACAAAATATAAATTGTGTGTTTGAGTGGTCCAGACGCTACAATAGATTGCTGAGAGGATTATTGGTGACTGCTGAAAGGATCATTGGTGCCCCCCTGCCCAACCTCCAAAGTTTTTACACTTCCAGAGAGTGAGGAAAAGGGCTTGTAAAATCACTCTGGACCGCACACACCCAGCACACTCCAACTTTGAACTGTTGCCCTCTGGCCTGCTTTACAGAGCACTGAGCACCAAAACAGCCAGATACAAGAACAGCTATTTCCCCCAGGCCATATTCCAGCTGAATATTTTATTACTATATTGTTATTTATCATTTATTGCCTATTTTCTTTATTATTAGCACTATGTTTGTACTTTCTTTACTGGAAGCTCCTGACACCAAGACGAACTCCTTCTGTGTGTAAACACTTGGCAATAAAGCTCTTTCTGATTCTGATTCTGATTCTGATTCTTATTAATGGGTAGGGGTGGGGTATTATGTTTTATATTAAGGACAGTATTATGTGTAAGGAGGTACAGTTAGCATACAATTTTGATATTGAATGTATTGTTTTAGATGTTTCTCTCTCACCACAAATGTCTTTTAGTATCACTGGTGTTTATCGACCAGCTTCATTAAATAATGAATTTTAGGATAAATTACATAATCTTTTTAAATAAATATTTTCTAATATCTGTACTGAAAGGGGTGCAAATGTTTTAATTGATATTATCCAAAATACTACAAACATTTTTATGAGGCATATTAAATGTAGACCTAGAAAGCAAAATTGTTTACCTTGGCTAAATGAAAATATCTGGTCACTTATGAAACAAAGAGATTATGCAATAAAACAGTATCTCAAATCTAGACTAGAGGAAAATCTAAAGCAAAATTGTATATCTCCATAATAGAGGAAGGAAATGGAAATGCAAAATTGATATGGGAAAATTTGAGAAGTTTAACAGAAACTTACAAAAAGCCAGTGAAAAATATAGAACTTGATCTGAAATGAAAACGCATCTGTGAACCTGGCAAAATAGCAACCATTTTTAATAACTATTTTGTTGTAAAGTGAAGTGAAGTGACCCATACTTGGAATTTGTGCTCTGCATTTAACCCATCCAAGTGCGCACACACACAGTAGGGAACACACACACCGTGAAGCAGTGGGCAGCCATATTGTTGCGGCACCCGAGGTAACAGTTAGGGGTTCGGTGCCTTGATCAAGGGTCTCACCTCAGTCATGGTATTGAGGGTGGAATAGAGCACTGATTATTCACTCCCCCCACCAACAATTTGACAATTTGTAGAGCTTTTGGAGTTTAATTTGTGTGTGTGTGAAGAGAATACTTTGTTTGTTTGTTTTTATTGTTTTTAACATCAACCTGCCATGGGACTATGGATTAAAATTAGCCAATTTTGGCTAAATCTGACACATTTGTCACATGTTGTGTGCATTATTAATGTGCATTGTCCCTCATTAAATAAAAAAAATAAACAAATAAACAAAATGATATTCATCATGCTGATAAAGGCCAGTTCAGAAAAGCATGATCATACTCAACTATTAGTGCAGAACTAGATCATAGCCACAACAGGATTTCAGATATTGAGTGCAGGCTCGCCCTAGTAGGACACTTTTTATTTAGCCTTTTAAGCAGGAGAATGCTTTGAAATAAAATAAGTAAAATAAATATTTCGATTTTTAGATTAAGATTAAAAATAAATAAGGAATTACCTGTTCCGCGTTTGACGTGAGAGATGTGTCTGCATTGTGACAAACACACAGTTGCTGTCGCATCTGTTTAAAGCAAATTAAATATTTCTATTTATTTTTAAAACATACAGAAAGACTTTGGCAAAATGTTTCATCGCATTGGATGGGTTTTTTTTACAAGAAGTTAAGTAAAATATTTTATTTAAAACTTCAAAGATTTCATCTAAACTATCTTTGAATTTTAAAAAGATCTTATTTAAACTCTCAAGATTATGCTTTAAAGTCATCTTCCCTATTGTGACATATATTCGAGTGAAACTATTTCTGGAATGTAGGGCGGGATTTCACCCTTGACCTGGAGTTTGATTGACAGGCGATCTGACTAGTCATAATGCCGAATTCGACATTTTGTCTGACAAACAACCCAAACAGGAGTGTTAGAGTAACGTCAGTGGACTATGGTGTATGGACAGCTTTCTGCAATTGAGAGAACATAACTCTAATGTTCAGTCATGTTTATTACATGCTATAACTAGTAGTAAAGAGGAAGAGATGATCGGTTCACGTGCCACTTGACACTGACAATGCGCCGATAGACAAGACAGAGCAGGTGACTTTTGGTGTGAAACAAAGCTTTCTAAATTTTCTTTTTTTAAAGAAATTCAAACAGTAAATATTTTGTGGCTCTTTAATGTGACAGATTGCTGTAGTACCTCAGTTCAAGCGGTTCAAATGTGAATCA
>NW_015507499.1:31808-39877 GCF_001515645.1 Sinocyclocheilus grahami | reverse complement strand
TATAGTGAAAACACTATTAATTAGCACAGTAACAAGATCGGCAGTTTAAGACATTAACTTGTAAGCACAAAACACAAGATACTTCTCTTTTCAATATAAATAAGGCTTTATTGGATAAATCTAAGACATGTAAACTAATCTAACACATGAACACACGCATTCACACATTCACACAAGTTGCAGAAAGCGAGAAAGTACGGAAAGAATGAGTTTAAGGAAATTAAAATGTGAAATCCCAAGTTTACAGCAATATGTGAAAATGCATAGACATGAACAACCATCAATCACTTAATTAACCCTCGCAATGAGTTCCTCAATGAGGTTAAAATTATATTAAGTGCACTAGTTCAGCTAGAATCTGGAGGTACTTGCTTGCCTGTGAAAGGGGTTCACTTCCTTGTCTGGTTGCCGAAAGGGGTTTCCCGAGGTTGCTGATTGGCAGGAAGTTCAGTCTTAGGAAGCCAGTGGTTGGGCGTTGGCTGACAACGCGGAGTTGTGGTCTGGTTAAAGTTTTAGACGGCACTCGAGGTCGGACTCGGCGACGCGGTGTTAGGCAAAACTTAACTCAGAACACGAAACTCTCAAAGGAAAAGAAAAGAAACTAAAGTAAAGAAATAGAAGTAAAGTTTGACGAGACTAGGTGGCTAGGTGGCCTCATGGTTTTGGAGGAGCTGGCGTGTATGCCAGAGCACGCTCAAAGAGCGCAAAAAGCGATGACTGGAAAGCACGGCTAGAAAAAGGCAAAAAAGAGAGGAAAAAAGAAAAAGGGATGGATTTGATGGTGTCCTGAGTATTTAAACTGGGTTTTTGGACACATCCCAAATGGTGCTTTGACCAATTATATATCGTCTTTGCTAGGGTGTTGTATATTTCTTCTCCCCATACATAAATCAACGTGTCATCTCATCAGGCACATGGTCCGAGTTTTCCCGCTCTTGCAGAGTATAATTTTGGACATGATTTCTATAACAAGAATATGATACATTTGACAAAGATTTGATTGGAAGAAACGTTTCAAGCAAGAAGATTCAAACACATTCATACCCAACATGAATATAATCCTATAAACTATTCAATAGTTATTCAAAATATATACACAATAAATGATTAAAATGTGATAGTCTAATGTGTAGGTTACATACATGATATGGAGTTATGCATAGAAATTATTAGTTGCTCACAAGTCCTTTTAGTGTCATTTAGGTGCAAGGAAAGGCAGTTTCTGTGAAGACCAGAGGTTAAAAGGTCTGTAAGGAATCTCAGTCTGTTCTTTGTCTCCGAGGTGGGGGAAGTCAATCCAAAGAGCTCGTGATCATCACTGGTTTAAATGTGATGGTCATGCTGTGCATCTCTGACCATTTAATCTTGATTACTTGCCCCCAAAATTGACAATCTCCTTGGAATTGTCAATAAGTGTTCTTTTGTTTAAATGCTGTGAGCTACTCAAAGCTGCTAGGTTCAGCTCGTGGCGCCAGGATCTGATTTACAAACATCCTGTGTCTTGGGCCTCTGTGAAATTTGGCTCCTCGTGTTTCAACTGTTCTTTATCAAATCTTAAATTGTTTGATTCGGTCTGATACTCTACACCTTTGACATTTGCATGTAAATTACAGTCCTGGTCACAGACTTTACATTTATATGGGGGCTAAATTGCCAAGAGACCCATTTTAGCCTTTGACATTTGCATATAAATTACAGTCCTGGTCACAGACTTTACATTTATATTGGGGCTAAATTGCCAAATGGTTCCTCGCTATCAAGGAGATGCTAAGTAGTCCCCCACTATCATCTCCCCATCTGATTTCAAACACTTTCCAAAGAGATGTAAATGACCCCGCTGACCAAGCAAACTACAACAGGCTCACATAACACACACACACAAACACACACATATAAAGACCTTTACTTTATTTAGACAATAATTAATCAGTTACAAATACATCTGGTATATGCATGTGTTGTTTGTACGTTTCCCTATTAGATTAGCTGAGTTACCACTCGTTATTTGTATTAGTTAAGCCCTAAACTCTGATATTCAGCATTTGAATGTATCTCTGGTTTAATATATTCTAAATGTTTATTTCTTGGTATCAATATTATCTGCTCTTTATTCCTCAAACAATGATGCACAGTATGTGATTGTGAAATGCATTATACGTTTTGTACTATATTTTGGGTTAAAACTGCACCAATTCCAGATCGACCCATAAACATGCAAATGGACCATAAAGGGAGACAAAGGAAACTTCTCCCGCTCAAAAATTCACACCTGGTATTGGCTATTCCACCCAAAGGTGGGTGTGAATAGAGAAACCCTCAAAAGTCATCAGCCCGAAATGATCTTTGCTCAGAAACCCTCTTCTTTTGAGACAACACTTTCCAAGACTATCAAGACTCTCCTCTTGAGTTTGTTTTTTGTCAGTTTTTATCTTTAAGTAACTTCGATTCGCTGGGGACTTTCCTATCTTCAGAAGAACCAGAAGTAAACTTCCAGCTCACTCAAAGAACTCATCAAAGACCTCCGTTGCCTACCGCATCATGACTCTTGTTCACCAATCGAAGCCAATGCAAGTAACCGTTTACAATTATTTAGATGCGTGTTTAAGTTTCAGCCCCTTTTAAGGTGATTTTTGATTCTTTGATGATTTTCATAGGTTGTGGTTAATTGATGTGAAATACTGCCATTCTTTTACTTTTCTCTCTCTTTTCCTTACTTTGCTTCATTCTGGATATATGTGTTTTGCTTAGTTAGTTATATGTTAAATATAGTTTCATTTATTAAATCCCTTATATTCACAATCGATTGCTTCTGTTTGCTGCTCACAATTCGAAGTCACTGAATGTTTGAACCCTTGCTACATATGCTAAATTACTGCTAGCACTGCATACAGAAGGAAAGCTACTTTCCTTGGCCAGGAAAATAATCTTTCCTTGAATTGATACATTATTATATTGTCTGCTCGGTGGACGGACAGATCAAATAATTATAATATTGATTCTGCTACAGTTAATTCTAAGATCTAATCTAAATATTTATTATTAATCATAACTAGTTATAATTAGTCATAAATATTTCCCTTTTGAGCAGATTTACTACAAAAATCATTACACCTACAGAATGTCCCCACAAACCAGATGTGTGTGTGGTTCATCTACTCCTTGCTGTGTAGTAATACATCAATGATTGACATGAGTGAAATTTGTCCCCTTGAGCATAACAGCTTTTTAAATGATAAATTGTGCTAAATTATGTTTTTGGAAATCTCAAAATGCAGAAAGTTTACTGTGATGGATAGGTTTAGCGGGTGATGCAACATTAAAATCATTATGTCTATGGAAAGCCTCCATAAAACATGGAACATAGAACTTTTTCTTACATGACTGTTACGACCCACTCGTTTAAGGTTGCAACATAAAAGAGGGATCAGACAACAGTCTTATCAAAGCAAATGGTTTTATTACATTAAACTATCACAACAACAATTAATAATGACAAACAATAATCTAGTTTTATTATAATAATTAATATTTTCGAAATATTAATGAAAATAATTAAATTAACAACAGCAAAACTTTAACTACATAATATAAGAAATGCCAAAAGAAGCCACCAAGAAAAGAGTCAGAAAGAGGCACTCCTGAGAGAACTATCCCACCAGAAGTGCCTACACCAAATAACTCAGAACACTCTTAAATACTCAAACTAACAATCAATTAACAGGTTGACAACCAATCAAAAACTTCCACTCTCTCTCCAATAGGATCAGGAGACTCAGGGTCGTCACATGACAAACTCTTTTTCCTCCTCTTGGAAAAATTTAAGATGTTTTTATATTTTTAATGACACCTAAAAATAGTGTAAATATTGTGTGTGATCACAATTTATTTATATTAATTTCATTTAAAAGAAGAGAATAAGACCCTTTTACTCAGACAATTCGATATGCTAATTTGAAATGTATAGATATTCAGTACAACAGGGAAGAACGTCTCGGTTACGTATGGTAACCCTCGTTCCCTGAAGGAGGGAACAGAGATGCCACGCCCGATGACCGATGAATTGGGATCTCGCTTAGAGAGACCAATCTACTTCGAGTGTAAACAAAACGAGCCAATGCACATTGGGATGCGATTATTGCATCCAGCTGCCGCTGGTCACAGCGTGAGTATAAGTAGGCAGCAGATGCAGCGCATATTCGAGTTTTCGATGAGGAGCCGAGCCGGTGACCCGGCCGCTCAGCGGTGGTACAGGAGCTGTGGCGACGGGACGTGACGTCTCCGTTCCCTCCTTCAGAGAACGAGGGTTACCATACGTAACCGAGATGTTCCCTTTCAGTCGGTCACTCTCGACATTATATTGTCTGCTCGGTGGACGGACAGATCAAATAATTATAATATTGATTCTGCTACAGTTAATTCTAAGATCTAATCTAAATATTTATTATTAATCATAACTAGTTATAATTAGTCATAAATATTTCCCTTTTGAGCAGATTTACTACAAAAATCATTACACCTACAGAATGTCCCCACAAACCAGATGTGTGTGTGGTTCATCTACTCCTTGCTGTGTAGTAATACATCAATGATTGACATGAGTGAAATTTGTCCCCTTGAGCATAACAGCTTTTTAAATGATAAATTGTGCTAAATTATGTTTTTGGAAATCTCAAAATGCAGAAAGTTTACTGTGATGGATAGGTTTAGCGGGTGATGCAACATTAAAATCATTATGTCTATGGAAAGCCTCCATAAAACATGGAACATAGAACTTTTTCTTACATGACTGTTACGACCCACTCGTTTAAGGTTGCAACATAAAAGAGGGATCAGACAACAGTCTTATCAAAGCAAATGGTTTTATTACATTAAACTATCACAACAACAATTAATAATGACAAACAATAATCTAGTTTTATTATAATAATTAATATTTTCGAAATATTAATGAAAATAATTAAATTAACAACAGCAAAACTTTAACTACATAATATAAGAAATGCCAAAAGAAGCCACCAAGAAAAGAGTCAGAAAGAGGCACTCCTGAGAGAACTATCCCACCAGAAGTGCCTACACCAAATAACTCAGAACACTCTTAAATACTCAAACTAACAATCAATTAACAGGTTGACAACCAATCAAAAACTTCCACTCTCTCTCCAATAGGATCAGGAGACTCAGGGTCGTCACATGACAAACTCTTTTTCCTCCTCTTGGAAAAATTTAAGATGTTTTTATATTTTTAATGACACCTAAAAATAGTGTAAATATTGTGTGTGATCACAATTTATTTATATTAATTTCATTTAAAAGAAGAGAATAAGACCCTTTTACTCAGACAATTCGATATGCTAATTTGAAAAGTATAGATATTCAGTACAACAGGGAAGAACGTCTCGGTTACGTATGGTAACCCTCGTTCCCTGAAGGAGGGAACAGAGATGCCACGCCCGATGACCGATGAATTGGGATCTCGCTTAGAGAGACCAATCTACTTCGAGTGTAAACAAAACGAGCCAATGCACATTGGGATGCGATTATTGCATCCAGCTGCCGCTGGTCACAGCGTGAGTATAAGTAGGCAGCAGATGCAGCGCATATTCGAGTAAGTGGTTCCCTTTCAGTCGGTCACTACGAATCACGTCATGACCGACGAACTGAGATCCCAATTCGTCGGTCACGACGTGACGTCTCCGTTCCCATACGTAACCGAGATGTTCCCTTTCAGTCGGTCACTCTCGACGTCACGTCGGATGACCGACGAATTGGGATCCCTAAAGGGCCACAGGTACTGCCCATTCCAGTGTCTTGTGGAAGCCACCTGCGCCCCTACTTTTTGGCATACGCCAGGGCTTGCACAAGAGGACCAGCTACTGCTGCTATGGCACTACCCAATGAGTAAGACTGGATAACACTGGGAAAACGTACCCGTTCTACTTGGAAAAGGGACGTTACGGAAGCTCCATTTTAGTTTGAAAACTCCGGGGTTGCGTTTCAGCGTAAACGGACCAAGACGGAGACTTTTGAAAACGCTGCAGACCTCGTTTTAGTTCGAAAACTCCGGGGTTGCGTTTCAGCGTAACCGGACCAAAACGGAGACTTCTGAAAACGTTGCAGACCTCATTTTAGTTTGAAAACTCCGGGGTTGCGTTTCAGCGTAAACGGACCAAAACGGAGACTTCTGAAAACGTTGCAGACCTCGTTTTAGTTTGAAAACTCTGGGGTTAGCCGGGGCCCCTCAGTGCTTCTACCCGTTTGAGGTGAGAACACAGGAGGATACCGGCTCAACACGAAGGCTATAGAATCTAGCGAACGTGTTAGGGGTCGCCCAGCCCGCAGCTCTACAGATATCCGACAGCGAGGCACCACGATCCAGCACCCAGGAGAATGCAACACTTCTAGTTGAGTGAGCTCGCAACCTGAACGGGCAGGGCACACCCTGTGCCTGATAAGCCAGGGTGATGGCATCCACTATCCAGTGGGCCATCCTCTGCTTAGAGACGGCATTCCCCTTCTGCCGGCCTCCGTGACAGACAAAGAGCTGGTCTGAGGTCCTGAAGCTTTGCGTCCGGTCTACGTAGCACCTTAAGGCTCGGACGGGAAAGAGCAAAACTAGGGCCTCCTCCGAGGGCAACGCTTGGAGGTTCACCGCCTGATCCCTGAAGGGCGTAGCGGGAACCTTGGGCACATAGCCGGGCCGGGGCCTCAGGGTTACCTGGGAGTCAGCCGGCCCGAACTCTAGGCACAAATTGTTGACCGAAAATGCGTGCAGGTCCCCTACCCTCTTGATGGAGGAGTCTTCATCTAAAGAAATTCAGCTTGACTGCCTGCAAAGGCTCAAATGGGCCCTGCTGTAGTGCTGTGAGCACTAGAGTCAGGTCCCAAGAGGGTATAGAGGGGGGCCGTGGAGGATTTAGCCTTCTCGCCCCCTTAAGGAACCTGACGACCAGGTCATGCTTCCCCAGCGACTTCCCTTCTACGGGGTCGTGGTTAGCAGCGATTGCAGCGACATGATCGGGCGTCTTCGGGGGTCTTCTCAGTGAGAAAGACACCACTCAACGAACAGGTTCCACTTCAAAGCATAGGCGTGTCTCGTAGACGGTGCTCTCGCTGAAGTGATGGTGTCAACTACCTCTTGAGGTAGGTCACTTAGAACCTCTGCGTCCCGTCCAGGGACCAGACATGAAGTTTCCAGAGGTCTGGACATGGGTGTCAAAGGGTGCCCCGTCTCTGAGTCAGTAGATACTTCCTCTGAGGAATCGGCCAAGGAGGGGCTGTCGCGAGGAGCATCAGTTCCGGGAACCAGGTCCGGGTAGGCCAATAGGGTGCCACCAACAGGACCTGCTCCTTGTCCTCCCTGACCTTGCACAGCATCTGTGCAAGAAGGCTCACTGGGGGAAACGCATATTTGCGAAGGCCCCGCGGCCAGCTGTGTGCCAGTGCATCTGTGCCGAATGTTCCTTCAGCCAGGGAGAAGAACAACTGGCAGTGAGAGGTTTCTGGAGAGGCAAACAGGTCTACCTGAGTGGCTCTGAAACGTCTTCAAACCAGCTGGACCATCTGGGGATGGAGTCGCCATTCTCCCGGGAGCGCAGCTCGAGACAGCTCGTCGGCTGCCCGGTTGAGCAGCCCAGGAATGTGAACAGCACAAAGCGACCTCAGATGCTTCTGACTCAAGGGGAGGAGGTGGCGGGCGAGTTGCGACATGCAATGGGAGCGCAGACCACCTTGTCGGTTGATGTACGCAATGGTCACTGTGTTGTCTGTGCGGACTAGTACATGCTTGCCTCGTAAGCACCCTTTGAGACGGCTCAGGGCAAGATGCACTGCCAGCAACTCGAGGCAGTTGATGTGCCAGTGCAGTTGGGGCCCCGTCCAAACCCCTGACACTGCAAGCCCGTTGTACGTGGCCCCCCAGCCGGTGGTTGAGGCATCCGTGCAAACCACAGCATGCCTGGAGACTTGCGCTAGGGGCACTCCTGCCTGGAGAAATGCAAGGTCTGACCATGGGGTTAAGGTTTGGCGGCAGGCCGGTGTAACTTGGACCCGGAAAGTGCCGCATTGCCACG
>NW_015507499.1:12863-31749 GCF_001515645.1 Sinocyclocheilus grahami | reverse complement strand
CATCCTGCTCTTGAATGTATTCAAGCAGTTCAACACCGGTTGAGCACGTTCCTGCATGAGGCGTGCTGTCTGTTCGACCGAGTCCAACTCCATACTGAGAAAAGAGATCCTCTGCATCGGAGAGAGTTTGCTCTTTTCCCAGTTGACCCGAAGGCCCAAGTGTGAAAGTACCAAATCCCTGTGTTCGCACAACTGATCCTGAGACTGAGAGAGTATGAGCCAATTGTCGAGGTAGTAGGAATGGCCTGTGGCGCGGAAGGATCGAAACATGGAAGTACGTGTCCTTCAGGTCGATCGCTGCAAACCAATCTTGGGGACGGATACACCTGAAGATGCATTTCTGCGTGAGCATCTTGAACGGGAGTCTGTGAAGAACCCAGTTCAAGACGCGTAGATCCAAGATGGGTCTCAACCCACCGCCTTTCTTGGGTACAATGAAGTAAGGGCTGTAAAACCCTGTCCTCATATCGGCTGGAGGAACCGGCTCTATCGCGTCCTTCACCAGCAGGACTGTTATCTCTGCACGCAAGACAGGGGCATCTGCTGCTTTCACTGAAGTAAAGTGGACGCCCCTGAACTTGGGAGGGCGCCGGGCGAACTGAATCGCATAGCTGAGCCTGACGGTTCGAAGGAGCCATCGAGACGGGCTGGGTAGCTCTAGCCAGGTGGCATCAACGGAACTACAGGTGGTGGGCAGCGCGGAAGAATGCAGGGACCCGGCCTGGGCGTCTCGTAGCCGGTCCGAGGCGGGGTCTGGGTGTGTGTAACACTGACCTGCGTTCGAGCAGAGGGTGCGTGGGTAGTCCGTTGGTTCATCCTCCCAATCCGCCCACTGCTGCTCACTGGCTAGAGAGGAGGGTGAGTGTGATACGGCACTGGATCGTCCACAACCCCCCATCCCCTCTGGGGACCCAGAGATAGAAGAATTTGCTCTTTTGTCGAGTATTTGGGGTCAGACCGCGAAGTCAGTTGCGGAAAAAAAGGAAACAAAAAATTCTCCGCCCGGCCCTCCTCTGGGGGAGGGAGTGGTGCATTCACCATCTCCCGAAGAGCAACTCCCTCCATCTCTGGGTCACCCGTCTCAGGGCCTCTTGCTCCTTCGCTTACCACCAGGTCTGAAGTATTTTTTAGTATATTTACATCAAGGTGGAAAAGGGCTTTCATCAATACAAAAAATATGATATCAAACTTGTTAAGTAATTTTACCTATAAGGTTATATCTACTGATAGTTATGCTTCAGTATAACTTGTTTTTTACAGGTTGGTTGAATACATTTTAATCAGTCTTAAATAATTTATTTCATTTCAACAAAACCAGTTATTGTAGTTGTGACCATGAATTACATTTTCTAAGTTGAACTGACTAAACATTTTTTTCAGTGTATTTAAATGCATGACAGACCCAGTCCAAATTTACTTCAAAAGACATCCTTTAAAATGTCCTCTTTTGTGTTTCAAGGAAAGATTCAAGGAAAGAAAGAAAGAAAGAAAGAAAGAAAGAAAGAAAGAAAGACATGCTGATCTTGAACAACATTGGAGTGAATAAATGAGAATTTTCATTTGTGGTTTCCGTTTGACTGTTGTACAGGTAGACGGACTTAAATGAAAAAACACAAAGTATAATCCAATAGTCTGTAAGACTCTTTATGAGTCTTTTGAAGTCATTTGATAGCTTTGTAGGCAGAACAAATCAAAATTCAAGCTGCTATTCCTTGAAAATGGTTCTGCCTGCTGTGGCTCTTAGATCTCATTCATGCTCAAATATGGCACTTATGCCAATTGTTTTTGTTTCTCATAATAAATCTCACTGTGGTACATTCGAGTGCGATTATTAATTTTTGAGTGAACTAAACATTTTAATCAGCTCAAATAATGAGAGCAAAGAGCTGGCATTGGTGTGTCTGGAGGTGCTGTAGATGACACACATGTGAAGTAAATGAGGCCTCTGTTGAATTCATACAGAAAGAGGACAATAGGAAGTCAAGGCTCAGCGCTGTGACCGCATCATGTTTCTCTGTCTCTCTTACTTTCACTGTGTTATTAATCTGAACGTAAACATGCACACGCTTCACGATAGTGGGTCATGAAAGTGTGTTTCACTTTACTAACCACAGCTTTCTATTAATATCTTTCTCTCTCTCTCTCACACACACACACACACACACACAACTATATCAGTCAAGTTGTGGTGTGCATTTTATCTTGTGTCACAGCAGTTCGCACTGCAAATCAAAGCCCACATATACATATGCACACTCAAACGGTTGTTTCACTATATTGGTGAGGACATTGCATAGACTTGCACTGATTTTCTATCAGGTTAATGATATTTTCTATCCCCTCAACCTACCCTTCATAGAAACATGTGCAAAACACTAGATTTACATAAAACGTGTTTTGGCTGATTTATAAGCCTTTTTAAAAAAAATAGTGAGGGCTAGTAAAATGTTTTCACTAGTGGTTTGCCATATTATTTAATTATATAAGTAAGGACATTTGGCCCTAACAAGTACACACACACACACACACACGCACAAATGACCTATAGAGAGAATGCACAAACCAGTGGCGTAGCCAGAATTTTAATTTTGGAGGGGCCATCTTACAAAGAAGGGGGCCGCTTAATATTACGTGTAGGCTATGTTTATACTAAATGTGCGCATTATCAAGTGTTTTTGCTGAGTGTGGAAGCTGAACAGCAGTGCGTTTATACTGCATGACAGTTAACATGGTGCGATCACTTGCACTTAAAATACTCCGTCATTTTTGGTCATACAGACAAGAATAATTGCATCGTTCGAATCTGTTAAGGGTCTACATTTGTCTGTGTGCACTCACAATAACAACAAAACATTGTGCGTTGTAAAATAATGAAACCAAACAGGATACTATTTTTGCTGTCTCTGTCCCAGGGAACTTGAGCACGTCAAAAATGAACCGAAACTCCGTTGCCTCACAGACATGAGAAATATTTCTATTGAACGCAACATGTTTTAATAATGAACCAATTCAAATAGAAAACAAATATTCTTTGATTATGTAATCCGTGTGAAACGGGTATATTGCGCGTCCACCGCAGAGATGACTATTAAGCATAATTAACTTCATCACTTTTTAGTTTATCAATAAATTATTAAAATTGTAAGGTAGTCTCCTTGCTGCTTTCCCCGAAACATTACATTCCTTTTTTTTCCCCAGCAATCAGAATTATGCCACTGGCACAAACATGTTTAATGAAAGAAAAAAAAACGATTATTTACTGATTTTCCAATTTAATACCTGCCTAAAGGAGTGTTTTTGTCAGAATAGACATTAAGCAGAGTAGCATATTTATTTGACACAAATAAAAATTAGGATACATTTAAGCGCTTTAAGAACATGCCAATTGTTCAGCTGACAAAATGTCTTTCCAAAAGATATTTTTAATTGACAAAAAGTTGTGAGCCTTGAAAATTGCATGTGATCTGGGACCTTTATACAGAGTGTGCCATTGAAATGACTTCCAGCTAAAACAACTTTAATTCACTGCCAAACTTCTGCAATTCTAAAATGTAAAACATTTAGTGAGGATATGCCATAAACTTCTGTGGTTTATTATGTCATGCTTATTAATTATAATGACTATAGATTAAACCAGATGTTAAATTTACCCCTTAAATAAAACATTTAAAAAAGTTTTTGTCATTTTTCCAGTGGGCTCTTGCTGTCCTTCTGAGGGCAAATTTATGCTCTTTCATCATTTAACTCTTGATAACTAAACATACACATGAGCTGTTGTTATCTGAGGTCAATATCAGAATGAAATCAACTCTACACATCCGTGTCTTTCCTTCTGAGTGCACACGTACTGACAGTGAGTCATGATAAACTGGTTTCTCAAACATCCCTCATAGACTCACTGCTGAATCATTCATTTGCAATGCATAATAACCTACCTTTAGCACCCACCCACACACACACACTTTATCTGACTCACTGGGTCAGCCTGTTTCCTGTGTGTGTGTGTGTGTGTGTGTGTGTGTGAGTGTGTGTGTGAGTGAGTGTTTGAGTGAGTGTGTGTGAGTGTGAGTGTGTGTGTGAGTGTGAGTATGTGTGTGAGTGTATTGATGACATTGTAGGGCATTCAGATGAACATATTTATTCAAGTGAAGGGAACTGTGAAGGGCACAGATATCCCCTGCTTGGCGTGTAGGGAGCAGTGAACACTGCTAAAGGACCCTGTGATTGCACGTAGCCTGTGTCTCGACGGCTTATGATAAAATCAGCAAATTCAGGTGTTTCAGGACAAAGCCTCTTCTCTGTAACAGACTGCCAGTCCCTGTTTAATTGTCTCAGCGGGCGTCCTCTCGTGTGAGCTGTGCTTCCAGCGCTCTTGAATTCTTAATGTGCCCTTTTGTGTCTCTTCATTGAACTGTTGCCATAAAACCCACCTGTTAGTGGCATGCAATTTCCTTTCATCTCTCACCTGCTTTATAAACAGCAAAAATGAATGTAGGTTTAACAGAAGCTAATGGGCTGTGTGTAAATGAGCACGAGGACAGCTGCTGCTGAATTCCCATGGGCCGTTCTGGAGCGCGTCTGCTTGAGTCTGCATGTGTCGGGACACAAAGCAAGCGACGACTGTTCAGGGAATCCGTTACTGATCTGGCAGTGGCCGAGCTGAACAACACTGACTCTGGCCGTCTTCCCGACAAAAGAAGGTCCTGGACTGGTGACAGTCAGCTCACAATTTCAGCAGGCATTAGAGTGATGCTATAGGGAGCTGGATATGAATGAGAAATGTCAGTACTGTACACAGCTGCAATATCTGAATCAAAGATATCTATGTAAAGTTTAGATTGCACTGAATTGCTTTGATTACAGCCAGAAAAGAAGTCACATCTGAATATAAGTCACACCAGGTCAAAATTGTATTGTTTCTAAAAACAACTTCTGTGGCTAACACTGCTGTGCATGTATTTATGTGATTTCTTCTTCATCAGAACAGTGTTTGTAATAATATTTTTGCATTCTCTGCAAATAGTACAGGCATGTGTTTCACATGCAAACCTGCTTTTTCTCCAATCAATATGACTATACAACAATCATTCTAAAGAAATTGTAATTATTGCAAAATAGACTAAAATTAAGCACTTATTCCATAGTTCCTTAAATTAATAAATCAATTAATACTATTAATTTAAGTCAGTGTTATTATAGTATCACTGAGATACTTTTATAGTTTTTTTTTAATATTTTGAAATTGTTTTTATTATTACATTTTCAGTTTTCATTTTAATTCTAGTTAAAGTTTTAGTGAGTTTGTTTGTTTGCATTTGTCATTTTTACTAGCTTTAGTTTTTTTTATATCTATATTTTCATTCATTTTTATTTTAGTTTGAGTTAATTTAGTACATCAAGTTAAAGTTTTTTATATATATATTATTTTATTTCAAACAATGACATTTTTTATGGGTTTTTGTTGAACTATAATCCTGATTTGAGTTTAAATTATTGTAATTTGTCAGAAGAAGATGAAAGTGAAGTGATATGAGAGAAAGTAGCACAGAAGTGCAGAAAAAGCCTGACGTGTGGCTGTTGTGATTGGTCAGTGGCTGCTATTTGTGGTCAGATATTTTTATATAATTGAGCGTGATTATTTAATCTTTTGACAGTTTTCTGATAAAAAAAAGTCTAATCTTCTAGACACACACACACACACACTACACTCTGTCATTCCCAACAGCAGCAGAATTCCCATCCTATCGTGTCGGGGTTGCTGTTGTTTCCATGGAAATCCTGCCCTGCAGTAAAACAGGGATTTCTCATCCTCTTGGGAGAGGTTGCTAGGCAACGATGGCTGAACCAGTGGGACTTGTTACAGTTAGTCTGAGCTTATGGAAAGGTCAGAGGATGAGTGAGACTCATCAGGGCCACGAGCTCCAAGCCAGAAAACTTGAACTTCTCTAGAAGACGAAGAACAAAAGCTGAACACAGCTGACACAAGCCTTTTGGCAAAGCTACAAAGCACTGAAAGACTTTTTGTCTGTTAGGGATTGTGGGTAATTTCTAGACTTCCACTGCCTTGTACAAATCCGTTGAGTTCTTTGAACTCTGGCTTGAGCTGCAAAGTCAAATACTGTCAGACATTCAAGACAGGATTGTCAGCGAGCACATGATTCTGTTTGTATGCATTTATTATTTTATCATTTTGATTAATTTGCTGTCTTAAAAATGGTGAAAAAGACAAGTGCCCTCTCAAATTTTATTTGAATGTATTTTTCTCTTTTCGCATGCCTAAACCTGGTCTGTCCAGGGGTGTGTCACCTTCCACAGATCATTTGCTGTAAACTGAAAATGTGAGACACTTGCTAATCCCTTAAAAAATGAAGCTTTCCATCAGAACAGCTGATAATGAGGAGGAAGTCCTTTCTGACACATGCTGTCTGCACACACTGAAGCGCAGCAAGCCAAAGACCGTCTCTGAACACAGTGGCTGCTGCTAACAGCTCCTGTTTCTCTGTTCTGTTTTTGATTCTCTCGATGTGTGTCTGTGGACAGAAATATCTCTGGAGAGGACTGTTTAAAGAGCACAGTTCAGCCCTCAGAAACGAATTCATTGTCATTTTTAATCATTTAAAATAAAAACTAAATTTGGTATGATCACGTTTTCTTTTATATATTTTAAGTATAAGAATTTAATTCTAAATCTGACTTATACTGAATTTTAAGTACAGGTCACTAAGTATTTTGTTTTATTTTTACATAAATATATTTGTTATGGAGCATCATTTCACCCATATTTTGACCTTTTATTTAACGTTATTTGAAACATTAAAATTGACACTTTACTTGCATTTAATATGCTTTCTATGTATATAAAATATTTTTTTTTTATTTAATTTGGTGCAGACACCAAAATGGGACGTCTCATCTATTCTATGAGTAAATTGTTCACATTAAAGGGGTCATATGATGCAATTTCAATTTTTCCTTTCTCTGTGGAGTGTTACAAGCTCTTGGTGCATAAAGAAGATCTGTAAAGTTGCAAAGACTAAAGTCTCAAATCCAAAGAGATATTCTTTATAAAAGTTAATTGTCAGCCACGCCTACCTAAAATGCCTCGTTCTAACACGCCCCCACATACCTACGTCACTGTGTGGGAAGATTTGCATAATGTCGCCCAAATGTTCACGCAAAGAAGGCGTAACTTTTATTCTCACTGTAGTTGTTGCTGCCACCGCCGCCATGTCGTGAAGGTGCTGTGTGTTTAGTTGTGAAAGCGAAACTACTTTGTTTGGTCTTCCAAAAGTAGCTAATAGGCTATTTTCTGTCCTGTTTTGACCCACTGTTTTGAGAAGGAAGGCGATGCAAAGACTGCGTTCTCCCTGACGGTACTGAGACTCAAACCCACAACCTTTGGGTTACAAGTCTGACTCTCTAACCATTAGGCCACGACTGCCACAAAGCAGCACAATCCACAAGCTGATGTTTTGGCAGATTGGCTTCAATATAAGCTGTTTTTAGAATAAGGATGTTTTGAGTTCTGAAATTTACAGGATGTTTTTATAGATCAAGGGAATTTTGATTTCTCAGTTCATGATCCCTATAAGATCTATAGCATTTATGTAGAAAACAGACTTGCCTCTTATGAGAGCTTGCTTGTGCTGTTCCTCATTTGTAGCTGCTTTGGGTGACTGCATCTGCTGAATGAAAAAATGTGCATATGCACTTTCTGCATTATTACTTTCAGTAAAAGATGTGTATATTTGTGTGTAAATATTCGCTTTAATGAGATCTATAAGTTATTTCACATTGTATCTTCATATCAGCTAGATAAATAAAAAAATGTGTAAACCCAGACTGAGCTGCTCACACATGCACACACTTGTGTAAATCCATTCCCTTGAGTTAAAAATCCTGAATGAATGCTAATGGAATTTCTATCATATTTGGAAGAAAGGGCTAAAGTATGACTCAAATGAAATCCTATTGGATAAACCAAATAAATGACCAAATAAAGAAATAAAAATAGGAATTTCGAAAGATCCAGGATCCTGTTAATGTTTGGTCCCACTGGAATTGGTTTCAAATTTGGATAGAAATTGCATTACTTTTCCTTCAGGCTTTTTGACAAGAAACAGACCCATGAGCCAAACAGAATATCTGTCCTCGGTCCCAGCATGCTCTAGGTAGCCAAATAAACTGGCATTGCTAGCATCCCATAATACCACACATAATTGCACTTGATTTTGGATTTAGATTCAGTTATAATTCTGCATCGTGTTTACTATCTTAATTCATATTCAGGAACTAAATTGGAATTAAAAAAGCATTCTAAATGCAGTTCTGAATGAATTTTTAAAAGTGTTTTATTGAGAAAAGCTTCTTTAAATTTTGTAGGCTGGAACCCCCAGTTTCCTGAGGACTCCTTCTCTCTCTCTCTTGATGTTGATAGGGAATGTCTGGTGTTTTTCAGAAGATCTGACACCTGCTCTCACTGCTGTATTTCTTCTGCTGATGTAACGTGCTGAATTCTCCCTACTGAAGACAAAAATAGATGTGTCTTGTTATAGGCTAGGAAATTTGTACATGAAAGACAGTTAAATATCTAAGAAACTGTTTCTCAAGAAACCTGGTTTTAGTATCCAGAAAGAAAGAAAAAATGAATTCACTCATTAAAGCCTTGAGGCTGATAATGGCCCAAAAGAGAGCTTGACTTTACATTAGTAAACTCTCTAGCCTGAATTAACCTAGACAGAAAGATGGGTCTTCACCCCTATCAGCACAGCTTTCACTTTCACTGTACTCACTGCTAGTTAGTTAGTAACATCTTGTGTGGCCCTAAAAACACACTCAAGCGAGCACATGAGAAAAGTGTGGGGGAGATGTGTGATTTAATGAGAGATAATGACCGGATAATGAAGAGACGATGACTCGATACAGAATGTATTGTGAGTGAACCTCAGGGCTGATTCAATAACACCTAAAGATGATTTGCTTCACCAAACATACGGAAATGTTCTGAATCTATATGCTCGCTGAGTAAATGGGCAGAAAACTGCTATGATTTTATCACTGACCTTTCTAGCATGTGCAATTTACATTTACATTAATGCATTTGGCACTTCTATCCAAAGCAATTTAGACCACATTCAAACGATACATTTTAACGCTGTGTGTGTTTTCTGAGAATCTAACCCATATATTAATGTAAGTATTTATTTTAAATGCCATGCACTACCAGTTGAACTTGCGGCTTGAATGAGGGGGCGTTATGCGCAATATTGGCAATAGAGAACTGTTGGCGGTGAGATTGGCCTTGGGTGAGTGGCGTCACTGGTTGGAGGGGTCGGCACAGCCCTTCTTGGTCTGGACGGATCACAAGAATCTCGAATATATCCGTTCGGCCAAGAGGCTGAGCTCGCGTCAGGCCCGCCGGGCGCTTTTCAACTTCACCCTTTCGTACCGGCCAGGGTCCAAGAACGTCAAGCCCGACGCTCTCTCGCGCTTGTTTGGGGCTCCGGAGGGGGAGCTTGAGGCCGAAGCCATCCTTCCTGAAGGGGTGGTGGTTGGGGCTCTTTCTTGGGGTATCGAGCGGCGAGTAGAGGAGGCTAGTCGAGGGGTGCAAGTGCCGGGCCGGTGGGGTGGTGGTCAGGGCTCTTTCTTGGGGTATCGAGCGGTGAGTAGAGGAGGCCGGTCGAGGGGTGCAAGTGAAGTCTCAAATCCAAAGAGATATTCTTTATAAAAGTTAATTGTCAGCCACGCCTACCTAAAATGCCTCGTTCTAACACGCCCCCACATACCTACGTCACTGTGTGGGAAGATTTGCATAATGTCGCCCAAATGTTCACGCAAAGAAGGCGTAACTTTTATTCTCACTGTAGTTGTTGCTGCCACCGCCGCCATGTCGTGAAGGTGCTGTGTGTTTAGTTGTGAAAGCGAAACTACTTTGTTTGGTCTTCCAAAAGTAGCTAATAGGCTATTTTCTGTCCTGTTTTGACCCACTGTTTTGAGAAGGAAGGCGATGCAAAGACTGCGTTCTCCCTGACGGTACTGAGACTCAAACCCACAACCTTTGGGTTACAAGTCTGACTCTCTAACCATTAGGCCACGACTGCCACAAAGCAGCACAATCCACAAGCTGATGTTTTGGCAGATTGGCTTCAATATAAGCTGTTTTTAGAATAAGGATGTTTTGAGTTCTGAAATTTACAGGATGTTTTTATAGATCAAGGGAATTTTGATTTCTCAGTTCATGATCCCTATAAGATCTATAGCATTTATGTAGAAAACAGACTTGCCTCTTATGAGAGCTTGCTTGTGCTGTTCCTCATTTGTAGCTGCTTTGGGTGACTGCATCTGCTGAATGAAAAAATGTGCATATGCACTTTCTGCATTATTACTTTCAGTAAAAGATGTGTATATTTGTGTGTAAATATTCGCTTTAATGAGATCTATAAGTTATTTCACATTGTATCTTCATATCAGCTAGATAAATAAAAAAATGTGTAAACCCAGACTGAGCTGCTCACACATGCACACACTTGTGTAAATCCATTCCCTTGAGTTAAAAATCCTGAATGAATGCTAATGGAATTTCTATCATATTTGGAAGAAAGGGCTAAAGTATGACTCAAATGAAATCCTATTGGATAAACCAAATAAATGACCAAATAAAGAAATAAAAATAGGAATTTCGAAAGATCCAGGATCCTGTTAATGTTTGGTCCCACTGGAATTGGTTTCAAATTTGGATAGAAATTGCATTACTTTTCCTTCAGGCTTTTTGACAAGAAACAGACCCATGAGCCAAACAGAATATCTGTCCTCGGTCCCAGCATGCTCTAGGTAGCCAAATAAACTGGCATTGCTAGCATCCCATAATACCACACATAATTGCACTTGATTTTGGATTTAGATTCAGTTATAATTCTGCATCGTGTTTACTATCTTAATTCATATTCAGGAACTAAATTGGAATTAAAAAAGCATTCTAAATGCAGTTCTGAATGAATTTTTAAAAGTGTTTTATTGAGAAAAGCTTCTTTAAATTTTGTAGGCTGGAACCCCCAGTTTCCTGAGGACTCCTTCTCTCTCTCTCTTGATGTTGATAGGGAATGTCTGGTGTTTTTCAGAAGATCTGACACCTGCTCTCACTGCTGTATTTCTTCTGCTGATGTAACGTGCTGAATTCTCCCTACTGAAGACAAAAATAGATGTGTCTTGTTATAGGCTAGGAAATTTGTACATGAAAGACAGTTAAATATCTAAGAAACTGTTTCTCAAGAAACCTGGTTTTAGTATCCAGAAAGAAAGAAAAAATGAATTCACTCATTAAAGCCTTGAGGCTGATAATGGCCCAAAAGAGAGCTTGACTTTACATTAGTAAACTCTCTAGACTGAATTAACCTAGACAGAAAGATGGGTCTTCACCCCTATCAGCACAGCTTTCACTTAATCTGCCTCTGTTTCCATCACAGGAACCCGATGCTGCGGTTCCGTCCGCCCTGGCTTTCGTTCAGCGCTGCCGCCGCACCTGGTAGAAAGTCAGGAGGATTTTGGTCCGAACCTCGGGACGAACCAAGGCAGCAGCCGATCAAGCCTTGAGGCTGATAATGGCCCAAAAGAGAGCTTGACTTTACATTAGTAAACTCTCTAGACTGAATTAACCTAGACAGAAAGATGGGTCTTCACCCCTATCAGCACAGCTTTCACTTTCACTGTACTCACTGCTAGTTAGTTAGTAACATCTTGTGTGGCCCTAAAAACACACTCAAGCGAGCACATGAGAAGAGTGTGGGGGAGATGTGTGATTTAATGAGAGATAATGGCCGGACCATCACAGGAACCCGATGCTGCGGTTCCGTCCGCCCTGGCTTTCGTTCAGCGCTGCCGCCGCACCTGGTAGAAAGTCAGGAGGATTTTGGTCCGAACCTCGGGACGAACCAAGGCAGCAGCCGATCATTGCCGGTCCTCTCCTCCAACCTATGTGTGCGGTCAACGGGTATGGCTTTCTACCAGGGATCTGCCTCTCCGGGTGCCTTCTCGTAAGCTGGTGCCCAGATTCATTGGGCCATACCACGTCACCAAGGTGGTTAATCCAGTGGCGATCAGGCTCAAGCTCCCTCCTGCTCTTGGTCGGGTTCACCCTGTGTTTCATGTCTCTAGGGTTAAACCTGTGTTTTCTTCCCCCCTTAACCCTGCCGGCGATCGCCCCGCCCCCCCACCCCCTCGTCTTGTGGATGGCTCCCCTACCTATACGGTTAGGAGATTACTCGAATTCTATTGATTTCTTTCTAGTGCTCACACACATGAATCCAGTGCAAAAAATGTGGTCAGTGAGCTTGATTTGCAGTGACCTCTTTTAAAAATGTGACTTCATTATCCTGTGCCTGTTAGACTTTATTATTTATTAATTAATTTTTTTATTATTTTAAAGCGCAGATTGATACATGCAGTGGTTTCTTACTAGTAATGCAAAATCCGATTCATTTCCGCGATCCGGTTCTTTTCGGACAGATCGGCTCATTGAACCGGTTCAAAAAGCCGATTCATCGGTTCCTGACATCATCAAGCAATAACGTCACACGCATTTATTTCCTAACAACTCAGTGCCATGTTGTATCAATGAAAAATTCAAATAAGTTATTTGTGTCAACACATATTGAAACATTCAAAAAATAAAGTTATTTGTGTGAAAGTATATTGCTGATTATTACCATATAATTCACTTTAATTCACGCAAGTTAATGGTGTTTGTGGTCACAGTTTCATTTACGGATCCTTTATGTCAAATAGCCTACGACTGACTGACCGATATTGACTAGCCTACAACTTGGATAAGATTCCTTAAATGTTTCACACCTACAGCACACATTACAGACACTACATATACACAGTATAAAGAATGAATAAACCAGTCTTAAAAACTCCTTGATTTCGCTTAAGCAACTTTAAATATAATATGCATGCACATATAGTATGCACTGACAGAAAAGTTTTTGCAGATTTTAATAAAATGTCCAGACAGTCCAGAACGTGCCTCAGGCTTGCACAGTATCGTCAACTCACTCATCAGAATCTTCAGTAATCCTCGGCAAACTTCGCCACGGCTCATTCGATTCTTGTTGAGTCCTCGGTAATCCTCTGCAAACTTCGACAGTTGGTTGAACCGGCTCATTCGGTTATTTTTGAGTTGGACGTGCTACTTCGGCTGTGCGTCCTGTGTCATCAACCCGGAACTAAAGTTCGATTCAGTTCGATTTGTGAACCGGCTCAACCAGTTACTTCCTGAGAACCGGCTCAAAAGAACGATTCGTTCAAGAACCTAACATCACTACTTCATGTTAGAATTGCACATGGTATTCACCCAAAATATCTGAATGCATCTCAGTAGCATTACATGTTATATCTCAGACATCTCTGAACATGAGCGCAGTGCTCATTTTCACTCCATTAATATGAGCAAGACCATCGAGCTGCAAGAGAAACAAGCAATCATGCATTATTTTGCATATTTTAGTCAAATTATATCGCAATCTCCATTATTGAGCTCTACAGTAGGTTAAACCTGTAACCGATATGTTTCTCAGACACTTTCCACAACTAGGATACAAAATCCCAAGTGCTGTGAGAACTTACTTTATTTGGTGTCTCTGTGTAATGATTTAGATTTACATTTAGTCATTTAGCAGATGCTTTTACCCAGAGTGACTTACAAATGAGGACACTAGAAGCAATAAAACCAACAAAAGAGCAAACATATGTAAGAGCTGTGACAAGTCTTGGTTAGTCTAACACAGATGAGGTGATTATGAGGCCAAATGTTGCTGCAGTGCCGACAAGTTATAAAATGAGTTTTGGACTACCTATGCTGCATATTAAAGCAGTTTTAAAGCAAAAATGTACACATTTCATTATTCATGACCCATATGTAAATGTAGTAGCTGGCCTTTAGGCCCTGAAATACTTAAGTGAAACTAAAGAACAAATGGATGTGGCATCATTTAACAAAATCTGGTCAAAACAGAGTTCTTATGGAGTTTGTTTCAGTAGAAGCGGCTTGTCAGAGCCTGTACTGATACCCACACTTGAGGTCTTTGCACTTGTCTACTTGAAAGTTTTTTGCCTGCAAGTGTTCAATTGAGTGGTTAGAGCACAAGTGTGCTTTTCATTACTTTTGAAGTTTTTACAGAGCTTTGTTTTACATTTTCAGTGCTTTGCACTTTAAACCTTTTAAATGTCTGTCCAGTAGTCTCTATGTAACAGACAACAGAACTGAATTGTGGTGCACCTGTTTAAGTGAAAAAAAGCAGTTGTGAATGTTTTTCAAAATACTCATCTCTGCACCAATTCAAATGGGCAACATTTTAGTTTAACTACTAAATATGTAATATCTCATTTATCTTCCACTGTAAACTTTTCCTTGACATTGCATGAGGGCACGTGGGTTCCTGAATTTGAAGAATGATGGGATACGCTTTGCCTCAAATGCTCTTAAGCGGTATTAAAAAGTGTGGATTTAGTGTGTTAAGGGCACTGAGCTTTGGTGCTTTTTATAACCTGGGACAGTCTTGCACGTTTCCTGATGTGTGCATGTGCTCTCAAGTGGCTGAGACTGCAAGTATGCGTAGGTTTGCCAGTTGTTAAATGCTTCTGAACTGCCATTGGTCTATAACTGTTGCATAGCAGTGCTGGATGAAGCACTTGAAAGCCATACTCAAGTATAAGTGCAGATATCTTACCAGAGAATGACTTTGGTAGAAGTTACAGTCACCGTTTAGAATATTACTTGAGAAAGTTTTAAAGTATGTGATATTTATTGTACTTAAGTTTAATATTTAAAAAATACTTTTCATACTTAAGTTCAGCATGCGTTCAGGGGGCGTGGCTTTGGACAGCGATTGCAGGGAAGGTGGGACAGTAAAATACAAGTAAATTCAAAATAGAAAAGGAGCAGATAAATATTAAAAATGGTTCTATACACAGTTTGAGCAGCAAGATTGAGTTCAGTTTTAACTCTTTCTTCCATTTTGTATCGTTGGGTTAGCACAAGAGCCGCTTCATCTGGTACAAAGACTCTTTCATTACAACAAAGTTTTTGCTAATATGGAATCTGCATCTGAAGTGGCATTTAGATTCATTTGCACAGACTGTTTAATGCAGCTCAGAGGGGACATGGATGCATTTAACCAGCAATTACAAATGTATCAATAATGTTTGTTTTAAACATAAAACATTAAATATTGATGTTTGGAAAGATTTGAAACATGAAAGATACTTGAGGGCCCCACGTCAGCTAAGGACGGCCCTGGTGGCGTCAAGTCACTGTTAATGATCGAGTCATTGAGATTAAATCGATTCATTCAAAAGGTTGATTCATTCAGGAATGAAACATTTGACTGTTTTAATGAGTCAGTCACTGAATCAATGTAAATATTGTGATATAGATTAACTATATTAAATATTAAAGACATACAGAGGCATTCTGCCTCTTATCTTGTATCTTATGAGCTTTCTAAATGTGTTTTAATAGACTAAATCATGTGGTGTATGCATGCACTCTCTGGGTGTGTTTTTGTGATATACTCGATAATATCAGATCGCACATCGTTAAAACAACACTTACCATATCACAGGATTAGGCTGTGTGCGTCTTGAGACGAAACAAGGGCACTGACATATTTTAAGATCAATCAGTGCAAGTTTCTTTGAAACCGCTCAGTCTGGGACAAGGCTAAAGCCTTTTCTGTGAAACCGGGGGATAGTGAAGTAAAAGTGAAAGTTGACAGAAATATTAAAACTCAAGTGAAGTACAGATTCTCCCAAAAAATACATAAGTAATGTAACAAATTATTATTACTTTGTCACATTACAGTACTGCATAATAGTAGGGGTTGTTCTGGGGCTCCACCTTTTTGATGTGGAAGTTCATTTCTTCACTCATTCTGTCAGACACAACTAAAAATGCAGATACGATGGAGAACTGAATTGAAGAGCTGCTGCAAACATTTCTGTATTCCATATGATCCGAGAAACCAGCTTTCTTTACTGCACTCTTCTCCCATAGTCATTTTTGTGTTTGTGTTATTGAAAGGATAGACCACAGCACTAATTCCCTATATACCCTTACCTGGCTATTTCAAACCTTCTCTTTTCTTTTCTTTTTCTTTTTTAACCCTTGAGGGAAAAACGAAAAGGAGCTACTAGGACTTTTACCCATTCAGTGTTTCACACACACCCATCCCCCATTCCCTGCTGTTGAGCTCAGGCTTTGGGTCTGAATCAGGATATCAGCCCTCCTCCCCCATGTTGTGCGCCCATCCCCTCCATCCTGGAGACATCTATATGACATTCAGCTCATAGGGTGAAAGCCAATGACAGTTCATTAACCTCTTATGGGTTTCCATCCCAATTACAAGCTCCTCTGTGTGTACCTCTGGAGGAACAACCATTAACCCGTCTCTACTCCTGACACACTTTCCTTTACCACATCAAGTCAAGTCACGTCACCTTTATTTATTGTGCAATCAAGTCGACGATATCGCTGGAAATTAAACGTCCCCAACTAAGCAAGCCAGAGGCGACAGCGGCAAGGAACCAAAACTCCATTGGTGACAGAATGGAGAAAAAACCTTGGGAGAAACCAGGCTCAGTCACGGGGCCAGTTCTCCTCTGAACAGATGAACCAACAGTTCAATTCTAGGCTGCAGCAAAGTCACATTGTGCAGAGGACTCAACTGGTTCCTGTGGTCTTGTCCCGTTGGCCGTCTAGTTGATGAGGTCTTCACTGGGGATCTGTCTCTGGGGCTCATCTAGTTGTCCTGGTCTCCGCTGACATTCAGGGCTGTAGAGGTCATCTCTAGGTGCTAATCCACCATCTGATCTGGATACAGACTGGATCTGGTGGATACGGTGACCTCGGAAAAAGCCAGAAACAGACTAATATTAGTGTAGATTCCATTCTTCTAACGATGTAGCAAGTACATCGGGTGTTATGGGACGTGTTCCCGTTTCCGGTTGTCCTAATTAATGCAGCCTAAAAATCCTTTAACGGATTTGAATATTAGAAATGTGTTAGTGTGTTATGTGTAAACCAGGTTAAAGAGATGGGTCTTTAATCTAGATTTAAACTGAGTGTGTCTTGCTCCCGAACAATGTTAGGTAGGTTATTCCAGAGTTTGTGCGCTAAATAGGAAAAGGATCTGCTGCCTGCTGTTGATTTTGATATTCTAGGCATTATCAAATTGCCAGAGTTTTCAGAACGCAGCGGACGTGGAGGACCATAATGCAATAAGAGCTTGTTCAAATACTGAGGTGCTAAACCATTCAGGGCTTTATAAGTAATAAGCAAGATTTTAAAATCTATAAGATGTTTAATAGGGAGCCAGTGCATTGTTGACAGAACCGGGCTAATATGGTCATACTTCCTGGTTGTAGTAAGAACTCTAGCTGCTGCATTTTGGACCAGCTGGAGTTTGCTTATTAAGCGCTCAGAGCAACCACCCAATAAAGCATTACAATAATCTAACCTTGAGGTCATGAACGCATGAATTAGCCTTTCTGCATTTGACATTGAGAACATTGGTTGTAATTTAGATATATTTTTGAGATGAAAAAATTAAGTTTTACAAATGCTAGAAACGTGGCTTTCAAAGGAAATATTGCTATCAAATAGCACACCTAGGTTCCTAACTGATGACAAAGAATTGACAGAGCAACCATCGAGTCTTAGACAGTGTTCTAGGTTGTTACATGCAGAGTTTTTAGGTCCAATAATTAACACCTCTGTTTTTTCAGAATTTAGCAGCAAGAAATTACTCATCATCCAGTTTTTATATCAACTATGCATTCCATTTTTCAAACTGGCATGTTTCGCCGGGCCGCAAAGAAATACAGAGCTGAGTATCATCAGCATAACAGTGAAAGCTAACACCGTGTTTCCTGATGATATCTCCCAAGGGTAACATGTAAAGCGTGAAAAGTAACGGGCCTAGTACTGAGCCTTGAGGTACTCCATACTTGTGATCGATATGATACCTCTTCATTCACTGCTACGAATTTATGGCGGTCAGATAAATACGATTTCAACCATGCTAATGCACTTCCATCAATGCCAACAAAGTTTTCTAGTCTATTCAAAAGTATGTTGTGGTCAATAGTGTCGAACGCAGCGCTAAGATCCGGTAGCACTAATAGAGAGATACAACCACGGTAACCATCTTATCAGATGATAAGAGCAGGTCATTTGTAACTCTAATGAGAGCAGTCTCAGTACTATGATACGGTCTAAATGTATATATATATGTGTATATGTATATGTATATACTGTATATATATATATATATGGCCGGCTTGACGTCCTTCTAATATACTAAGGAAAAAGACAATGCCAAGACATCTAATAAAAAAGGATTCTTTTATTCCTGACTGAGCCTCAAAGGAAACTCAGCATTAATGTTTTGTTTGGGGAAAAGGGCTTTTTCAGGATTCCGATCCAGTTGAACAAGAGAAGTCGTATAAAACAGAATAACAAAAAGCGAACACCCAATTCACTTCAATGGGTGCAGAAAACGAAATAAGATAGCAGAAGAAATGTAAAGTATACAAATAAGTTCTTTACAGTATTAACCTCTAATCAAAACAGCAGATCAAAAGCCCAATTTGACTTGAAATAATGCAACCAATGTTAAAGAACCAATAAAGGTGTGCAAAACAACGGCAGTGGCCTATATGTGCGCTCAATCTCCGTTGAAGTAGGCCTGAATCCCCTCCCCCACCGGAGATCTCTCATGTGCAGCAACAAAACACTAATATAAACACTGAATTAAGTCATCCACTCTGTGCAGTCACACAACTGAAACCACCACAGGTCCACGAGTTGATAACCAGCCTGGATTATATC
>NW_015507499.1:5867-12430 GCF_001515645.1 Sinocyclocheilus grahami | reverse complement strand
ACTCGCCTCATTATTCACTTGTGCATCATTATATATTCCTTGTGCTTCTTCCACTCCAGGCCCAGCACAATTGTCTGGTTCCACATCTGGCTGCTGTGACTCCTCAAGCACCAGGTCCACTGGATCCTCCTCAGACCATCTGGTTTCTTCCACAAGCACACATTCTGCATCTAATAAAGGCATTTCTTCTACCAACACGGAGGTAGGTACTTCTTCTATAGGTCTCACTTTTCTCCGTGGCATTGGGACTGGTCTCGGACAGGGCCTAATGTCGGATCCATGTACTCTTTTTGCAGGACCGCCTCTCACTGGCTCCACAGTGTAGGTCGTACCATGCACCTCCACCACCTTATAGGCTGTGGGTGCCCAGGCGTCCTGTATCTTGTTCCTTCCTGGGGGACAATATCGTAAGAACACATGCTGACCAACTGCAACCTCTGGACAGTATTCCCCACTCTCACGCTTGGCAACTCGGTCTGCTGCCTTCCTTTCAGCACACTCACGTGCCCGGGTATGAGCATCCCGAAGCCGCTCCTTATGGACAGACAACCAGGCAGGCTCCTTCTCTTGCACTGGCTCCTGGCCCAACAACGCATCTACTGGTAAATGTGGCTGCATACCAAACAGCATGTAGTAAGGGGAGTAACCAGTGGAGGAATGAGGTGTCACATTATAGGCGTACACCAGCTCAGGTAAGTACTCTGGCCATTTTCGTTTCTTGTCAGGTGGCAAGGAACGCAAGAGGTCATGCAGAGTCCTATTAAATCTCTCGCACTGTGCATTTCCCTGGGGGTGATGTGGCGTAGTGCTGGACTTTCTCACCCCATACAGTTTGCAGAGCGCTGCAATAACGGCACTCTCAAAATTTCTCCCCTGGTCTGAATGAAGACGCTGAGGCACACCGTACTTGAGGAACCATTCCTTCAGAAGGATCTTAGCGGTAGTGTCCGCCTTCTGATTGCGGGTGGGGAATGCCTGGCTGAACTTAGTGAATACATCTGTCACAACCAGGACATTCTCCTGTCCATCCGACGCAGGTTCCAATGTGGTGAAATCCATTGTGACCACTTCCAGTGCATGAGAAGCCAAGAATGGGGTCCAAGGTGCCTGAATCTTTGGCTGCGGCATTTTGGCTAGCACGCACCGCTGACACTCCTTCACCCACTTATCCACAGCTATATACATCCCAACCCAATAACAACGCTGCTTGAGCAGGGCCAGCGTCCTCTCCACGCCTTGATGCCCCATCTGGTCATGAACACTTTACAACACCGTTTCGACCAGACATGTAGGGAGCAGCAACTGTTGGCATTCCCCATTGAACACATCGTCAATCGTTCTGTACATCAGCCCTTCTTTCTCTTGGATCTTGTCCCACTGCTTAAGCAACATCCTCAATGGTCTGGACAAGTGCTTTCTCTCACGATTTGTGGGTTTCCTCTTCTTGTCCAAGAAACTCTTGAGCACACTGATGGTCGGATCTGCATCCTGTAACTGACGAAGCTCATCCTTTGTGTATCCAGGTAATGTTGGGGTATTCTCCATGGGTCCCCCTCCAGTCTCTCCATCCTCTATGGCTGCACGTAACAGTCCTATTTCTCCCTCTCTAGGACTCACCACTAGCCCTGCCAGGTCAACTTCCAGTACAGTCCCTGTACGAAGCCCACTGCAAATAGCCACACAGCCATCGTACTCTGAAGCCTCAGTTACCACCTCCAGTCCTGGTCTTCTAGAGAGAGCGTCAGCTGCAGTGTTACACCGACCAGGGCGGTACTTTGTGTATCCAGGTAATGTTGGGGTATTCTCCATGGGTCCCCCTCCAGTCTCTCCATCCTCTATGGCTGCATGTAACAGTCCTATTTCTCCCTCTCTAGGACTCGCCACTAGCCCTGCCAGGTCAACTTCCAGTGCAGTCCCTGTACGAAGCCCACTGCAAATAGCCACACAGCCATCGTACTCTGAATCCTCAGTTACCACCTCCATCGCCTCCAGTCCTGGTCTTCTAGAGAGAGCGTCAGCTGCCGTGTTACACCGGCCAGGGCGGTACTGGACTTTGAAATCGAATATGGCAAGCTGTGCAGCCCACCTCTGTTCAATGGCACCCAGCTTAGCCGTGTTGAGGTGGCAGAGGGGACTGTTATCTGTTAGAACAGTCAATTTGGATCCTAGCAGGTAACTCCTGAATTTCTCCACCACAGCCCATTTGAGTGCCAGGAGCTCCAGCTTCATACTACTGTAATTCCTGTCATTTCGCTCTGAGCCCCTCAACCTCCGGCTTGCATAGGCTATCACAATCTTACTTCCCTCTTGCTGCTGGTATAGTACAGCACCCAATCCCAGGTTACTGGCGTCGGTCTCCAGCACAAACGGTAGGGTGAAGTCTGCGTAGCCTAGTGTCGGAGCACAGGTAAGCTTCTCCTTGAGGTGCTCAAAGGCTTGCTGGCACTCCACTGTCCAAGAGTCCTTAAACAACTTGTTGGCATGAGCAACACTCCCTTGGTGGACACCAGTGTTTACAACATCATGGAGCGGACCGGCCACCTTAGAGAAGCCCTCAATGAATCTCCGATAGTAACTGCAGAATCCTAAAAAGGATCGCAGTTCCTTTAGAGTGTTAGGAATTGGCCACTGTTTCACTGCACTCACTTTGTCTGGGTCTGTAGCCACCCCTTGAGCAGATATCACATGCCCTAAGAACTTTACCTCGGACTGCAGGAAGTGGCATTTTTCCACCTTAACCTTGAGTCCGGCCTCCCTCAACCTTTGTAACACAGTCTCAAGCCTCACTAAGTGTCCATCGAATGTACTTGAGTACACAAGCAAATCGTCCAAATAGACGAGTACCATTTGAAAGACCAGGTCACTCATTATGGCCTGCATGAGACGTTGGAATGACGCTGGCACATTACATAGGCCAAACGGCATCCGCTGGGACTCATACAGGCCAAATGGTGTAATGAAAGCTGTTTTGTGGCGGTCCTTCTCGTGAACTGCTACCTGGTGATAGCCACTCGCTAGGTCAATAGACGAGAAAATCTTGGCCTTACTCAAAGCATCCAGACTCTCATCTATTCGTGGCAATGGGAATGCATCACGCCTAGTTTTACAGTTCAGCTTCTGGTAGTCCACGCATAGCCTAAGACTCCCGTCAGTCTTCCGGACTAACACCACCAGAGATGCATACGAACTGGAGCCGTCTTGGATGACACGCTTTTTGAGAAGTCTAGAGATATGGTCCTTCACCTCCTGGAATTGGTTTGGTGGTATACGTCGGTATGACTGTGAGACAGGAAGGTCATCATTCAAGGGAATCTCATGCTTTACCAGTTCAGTATAACCGAGGTCTTCATCAGTGATGGCAAACACGTCCAAGTATCCCCTCAGAAGCGCCTTTAGCTCTGCCTGCTGTACAGGGGTACCACCGATCTGCACTTTCTCCAAGTGACACTGCAGGTCACTGCTAACCCCCGTCATTGACCTCTAGTTTACCATAACTTCCTCATGATTTGCAGAGATTCGATGGAATCTAACTTCGCAGGAGCTACTCTCAACACGACGCCCCTGGCCAAGTACCCCTAGTTTCACCTTGGGTGGCAACCACACACCCTCTGGGGACAAGTTTACTACCTGTACTGGGAATACCCACCTACCGGGTGATACCAAGGTGGGAATCAGGACCAAGCCACCTGGCAATGATGCCTTACCTGGCTCAAACAACCTTAAGTTTCTGTTTTCAGCTAGTTCTTTATGTGCTCTGGCCTGAATTGTAGCCACTGAGACTGCAGGTACGTACAACTTACGTGTGCCTGCTTCCCTGACCACAGAGTTCACTCCTACTTGGGCAGCCTCTTGTACTCGGTTAAGGGCGGCTCTCCAGTCAGCATCCAACGTCCCCGCCAAAGCATTGTCAAACTCAGCTAGAATCAATTGTTTACACCGCTGTGCAATGTTCATGCCAAGTATGCCTGGGGGCGCGGAGTCAGTCTCCCCATCATTTTGGTCACGTATCACCAAGAACCCACACCCAGGTATAGTCAACCCCATTACTTGGATATCAAGTTCAACATACCCAAGGTAGGGAAGAGGCAACCCGTTGGCGGCAGTTATCTTTAACCACTTGCTTGTACAATGCAAGTTTGTCTTTGTCTTCCCCATGAAGATGTTTTTTAAAGAAGCTCTCTGTCAAAGTACTCACGTTACTGCCAGTGTCTAACAGGCACTTGATGGCTACCCCCCCCCCCAGCGTTAATTTCCACTTCTGGGCACGTGCCCACTGCACGCTCCAGAAACCGCTCTTTTGTCAATGTGCCAGTCTTTGAGCCATCAGTGCTACCTCTCATTGCTCGGCTCTTCGCAATGAAGGCGCTCAGTTTCCCGGAACCGGAGACTCAGGCGTAGATGGCACAGGGTTTTCCTGGAAGCGCTGCCCAGTGCATTGCCTGGCTATGTGCCCGATGCCCTCACATCTCAAACAAATGGGTTGGCCATCCCGGGTATACCTTGGCTTAAACTTGGGCTTACTAGGTTTCTCACAAGTTGGGTCAGACCTCTGAATCGTGAGATCACGGACAGCATTGGTAAGGTCCCCGATTGTTTTCCCTTCTTGTATAATTACCTTAATTACCTCTTGTAGGGCTACAGTCAAGTCGTTTGGTACAGTGGCGGTCATCCTTGCATGCTCTACACTTTCCTCCACACTCACTAGGTTTCGGTTTCGGGCCACATTAGCTGGACGAGGTCTCTCTTCTGAGCCCCACAAAAGGGCCTCCTCACGATCTTGTAGGGCTACAGTCAAGTCATTTGGTACAGTGGCGGTCATCCTTGCATGCTCTACGCTTTCCTCCACACTCACTAGGTTTCGGTTTCGGGCCACATTAGCTGGACGAGGTCTCTCTTCTGAGCACCACAAAAGGGCCTCCTCACGAACTTCGAATAATGTAGCATGAGGTCGCTCTCTGACCACCTTGCGCAGTTCCCTCCGGAGTGCTGAATCCCTCACCCCTTCTATAAACTGGTCTCTCAAAACCAACTGCACATTTGGAACACAATGTGATGCTTGTTGCAGTGCAGCATTTAACATCAATGACAGTGCATTTGAAAAATCACAAAAATCCTCACCTTCCAATTGTTTTCGGGCATAAAATATGTGCAACAACTGGGAGGTGCTACGCTTTTCCCTGAAAGCTGCCCTCAAATATGAGAACAGGTCTTCAGCTGACTTATCCTCCCCCCCCATACACAACCTGATTTCATCTAGTGCTGAACCCCTTAAGTGGGAGAGGATAAAATCTACCTGATCCTCAGTATTCAACCCCCTCACTCTTATAACCCTCCCCAGTTCCTCAATGAACTCATCAACATTTTGGCAGTCCTTACCTGGATCCCCACTGAAAGGTACAATTTGTTTCTCCCTTGGGATATACACATAGGATCTAGTATGAACATTAGTCATGTTTGCAAGGGCTGACATTACTTCATCATGTCTACGTCTCAACTCCAAGATCTGGGATTGAAGCTGTGAGACAGGGTTACCTTCCTCAATGTCCATTCCACCTGCACCTTGAATGTCTTCCGCCATTGCGGCTGCACCGTCCATGTCCTCAGCATCCATGGCTTTGCCGTAGTCACAGAAAGTCTCAGTTCTCAAACAGTCAGTTCAACAAGCACTGTCCTTCTCGAAGTCCTCACACACAGCAGTCCTGCTACGCTGGCCCTTTGTCCTGCTGCCACTTCTGTCAGGATGGCACTGCAGGTCCTTCCAGCACTACCGTTGTTTGCACCATCGTAACAAATAATCAGCCCCAAACAAAACAGAATCCCACTTCTGACACCAAAATTTGATGTGGCCGGCTTGACGTCCTTTTAATATACTAAGGAAAAAGACAATGCCAAGACATCTAATAAAAAAAGGATTCTTTTATTCCTAACTGAGCCTCAAAGGAAACTCAGCATTAATGTTTTGTTTGGGGAAAAAGGTTTTTTCAGGATTCCGATCCAGTTGAACAAGAGAAGTCGTATAAAACAGAATAACAAAAAGCAAACACCCAATTCACTTCAATGGGCGCAGAACATGAAATAAGGTAGCAGAAGAAATGTAAAGTATAAAAATAAATTCTTTACAGTATTAACCTCTAATCAAAACAGAAGATCAAAAGCCCAATTTGACTTGAAATAATGCAACCAATGTTAAAGAGCCAATAAAGGTGTGCAAAACAACGGCAGTGGCCTATATGTGCGCTCAATCTCCGTTGAAGTAGGCCTGAATCCCCTCCCCCACCGGAGATCTCTCATGTGCAGCAACAAAACACTAATATAAACACTGAATTAAGTCATCCACTCTGTGCAGTCACACAACTGAAACCACCACAGGTCCACGAGTTGATAGCCAGCCTGGATTATATCTGTTTAACCATTTTTAACAACTATTTTTTCCTCACTTGTAACTACTGCTTCTATCGGCGCTGTCTCTGTTGCCCTCTGACGCACACTCTCTCTCTTGTGCGCATGCTCAAACTCTTAAAGGAGACAGCACGCATAACTGCATCATAGCGAAAACTTAAAGG
>NW_015507499.1:5435-5745 GCF_001515645.1 Sinocyclocheilus grahami | reverse complement strand
TGTGAGACGTGTGGATCCATCTGCAGGCTTTATTCAAGAGACGTGGTAAACAGGCAGGGTCAAAACAATGGCAAACAGGTATATGGCGGGCAAAACACAAGAATAGTCCCAGGGCTAGCGTAGAGGGAGAAATCCAAGAAAACAGGCAAAGATCAGAAACCGCAAGAACATGCAAGACAAAACAAGGAAAACACGGAGACTCGGAAAGGGGTAGAGGCTAAACAATACTCAGCAGAGAAAGGTGGTTAGAGTGGGTGTTATATAGTGAGTGAAGTGATTAGAAACAGCTGTGTGCAATCAGTGCAGTGTG
>NW_015507499.1:4423-5086 GCF_001515645.1 Sinocyclocheilus grahami | reverse complement strand
GGTGAACCACACCGATCAGGAGACCATGGCGGAGACTGTAACAACGAGAGAGCAGAGACAGACAACACAGACAGAACATTGGGGTTGATAGACAAGACTGAGCGATCAGGGGCAGCCTCCCTGGCTGGGTCGGGACAAGACAAAAGTTCACAAACGGCCTCCATAACCGTGACAGGACAGGATGAGGATTCCCCGACGGTCTCCTTGGCCGAAACAGAACAGGCAGATTTTTCACTGACGTCCCCCTTGGCCGGGACAGAACAGACAGAGAGTTCATAGACGGCCTCCTTGGCCGGAACAGGATGAGCAGAGAGTTCATAGACGGCCTCACGAGCAGAGAGTTCATAGATGGCCTCCTTGGCCGGAACAGAACAGACAGAGAGTTCATAGATGGCCTCCTTGGCCGGAACAGGATGAGCAGAGAGTTCATAGACGGCCTCCTTGGCTGGAACAGGATGAGCAGGAAGTTCACAGGTGGGTACTACTAACACCTCTGGAGGTTCTGCAGCGGATGCCGCCACCTCTGGAGGTTCTAGAGTAGTGCCCTCAGGATACAGGGAGAGTTCGTCAAAGGTTTCTTCGACCCTGACATGACAGGTGGAATGTGCGTTTCTAGGCGCCACCACCACGCAAGGAGCTGAAGCGAGCACCGCCGCTTCGGAA
>NW_015507499.1:2790-4046 GCF_001515645.1 Sinocyclocheilus grahami | reverse complement strand
TGGCAAACAGGTATATGGCGGGCAAAACACAAGAATAGTCACAGGGCTAGCGTAGGTCACAGATAAGCAGACAGAATCACAGGGGCGAGACGAGAGGGAGAAATCCAAGAAAACAGGAAAAGATCAAAAACCGCAAAAACAGGCAAGGCAAGGAAAAACAAGGAAAACACGGAGACTCGGAAAGGGGTACAGGCTAAACAATACTCAGAGAAATGTGGTTAGAGTGGGTGTTATATAGAGAATGAGGTAATTAGAAACAGCTGTGTGCAATGAGTGCAATCAGGGCAGTGTGCAAAGAATGATGGGAAATGTAGTCCGGGGTGCTATGCAACAGTTTGTGTAGTGCGAGAGTCAATGTAATGGAAAGGGTGACATCTGGTGGTGAATTAACGGAAGTCCATGAACCGAATTCATGACAGACGTTACAGAGGACCACCAGAACCAGACAGTAGAGACCATGGCGGAGACTGTAACAACGAGAGAGCAGAGACAGACAACACAGACAGAACATTGGGGTTGATAGACAAGACTGAGCGATCAGGGGCAGCCTCCCTGGCTGGGTCGGGACAAGACAAAAGTTCACAAACGGCCTCCATAACCGTGACAGGACAGGATGAGGATTCCCCGACGGTCTCCTTGGCCGAAACAGAACAGGCAGATTTTTCACTGACGTCCCCCTTGGCCGGGACAGAACAGACAGAGAGTTCATAGACGGCCTCCTTGGCCGGAACAGGACGAGCAGAGAGTTCATAGATGGCCTCCTTGGCCGGAACAGAACAGACAGAGAGTTCATAGATGGCCTCCTTGGCCGGAACAGGATGAGCAGAGAGTTCATAGACGGCCTCCTTGGCTGGAACAGGATGAGCAGGAAGTTCACAGGTGGGTACTACTAACACCTCTGGAGGTTCTGCAGCGGATGCCGCCACCTCTGGAGGTTCTAGAGTAGTGCCCTCAGGATACAGGGAGAGTTCGTCAAAGGTTTCTTCGACCCTGACATGACAGGTGGAATGTGCGTTTCTAGGCGCCACCACCACGCAAGGAGCTGAAGCGAGCACCGCCGCTTCGGAAGGTTCTGCAGCATGTGCCACCAGCTCTGGAGAAACTGCAGCGGGCACCATCGCTTCGGGGAACACAGCAGCGAGCACCACCACCTCAGGAGAGACTGTAGCTTCAGCCACCGACTCTGCAGACCTGATAGTGGGTGCTGCCGCCTCTGGGAGTTCTGTGGAGGTGTATGCAGCCCAAACGCAACAAAA
>NW_015507499.1:1074-2616 GCF_001515645.1 Sinocyclocheilus grahami | reverse complement strand
TTGGTTCAGGAAGATAAGCTGGGACTTCACTTGCCTCATGACGATCAACTGTGACTTGACTGGACTCAGGAAGATCCGCTGTGATGTAACGAGGCTCTGGCAGATCAGCTGAGACTTAGCTTGACTTGACTCAGCAATGGAAGCTGTGACTTTAGTTGACTCAGGGGAATCAGCTGTGACTATACTTGACTTATGTAGCGTCTGGACCACTCAAACACACAATATATACAGTGGGTACGGAAAGTATTCAGACCCCCTTAAATTTTTCACTCTGTTATATTGCAGCCATTTGCTAAAATCATTTAAGTTATTCCGTACCCACTGTATATAACCCTACCATGTTTAGTATCTATGAATTAGTCTTCTGATGATCTAAACAAGCGTGTATATTATATGTTGGTACATAGGCAATATATATTAGGGTCCTGAGAATCTTTAGTAATTTCGATTCAAGTCCATTTGCAAATTACCATGCTTAGAGACAAAGGGTGGTAAAACCCTCCAGCAATTGCCACCTCCCGCTCGAGATTCCGGACTTCCTCATTGGACAAGCCCATCTTGAGAGGCGTGAATCTTTGCAGGCTTTAAAGGCTGCACTTCATGTGACCCGCCCAGTCGGTGGTTTGCTTTAATTCTGAGAGGATGTGAGAGAAACACACCCGGAAACCCTAAGCTTGTGCCAGGCTTTGGCCTCGACCTTTCCATTTCACCAAGATTCTCTGACTCAAACTGGTTCTCTCTCATCAACCAACTTCAGCAAGATCTTGGGCCTTAAGATTGCATCAGGAATCTCTTTCAGACAGACGAGACTTGCAAGTATCAAACTTAGTCTTATTAATTGATACATTAAGTATCAGTTGCACCTTTTTACAAAGGTGTGTTTGAACTAAGAATCTGACGTTTCCCTCAGGCGTAGATCTGCTGAATATGCAAATGTTTCAATAACTTCATGTTCTTATTTTTACTTCTCTTTAAAGGGTTAAGCTTTAACCCTTTCCTATACAGTGTGTGCGTGTATATGTTAGACCAGTTTATGTGTTTATGTAGGATGTTTGACCAGTTTAAGTGTTTATGTAGTTAATAAAATCTTACTTGTATCACACTTGACTTGGTTCATTGTTTGCTTATAACTGGAGTCACTTAATCATGCAGATTTATGCTACAAGCTTTTGTAGAACTGTACAGTAAGAAAGTTATTTCCCTTAACCAGGAAATTAACGTTCTTAGAATTGACAAGACAGTTGACCCTGAGAGGTCAGCTAAATATCTACAGCGGATCTAAATATTCATAATTAATTAACTAGTTATGATTAATTATTCATATTTCCTCATTAGCTGATTCGTTACATGATTGGTGGAGAATACGGGCATGATAAAACTAAAGTTATGAGTTTAAACACTGTCAACTTAAAAGTGTGTGCGTGATAGTCCAGGTTAAAATAGGGCGTGACTTGAGATACGCTGTTGTGTCCCTATTTGCTGGCTTGTTTAGATGCAGATAAAGTGGGGGTTTGAATTGGTACCACTATTATGATTGGAAGA
>NW_015507499.1:0-814 GCF_001515645.1 Sinocyclocheilus grahami | reverse complement strand
CATGTGTGAGGCACACATAACTACATATATGTTTAAACTGGTTTTAACTTACAGTAAACCCGTTCTGTAATTCTGTAAACAAGTGCAAGAAGTTTGTTACATTAGAGAAGCACTCACAGAAGTGCTTATTTAATGCAACAAGTCTTGAAGGACTGAAAGCACCACGTTCTAAAACTGTGGGCATTTTTTATTTATTTATTTATTTTTTAAATAGGCAGACACTAAACTGCTTGAATTGCACTGGCATGCATTGGTTACCGTGACAACAACTTGTCACAGGAAGCGCTAACTTCACATAGCACAACACGCCATGTTGTAAACAAACCACCTGAAGCAGCTAAGCTAACACGACTTAGCATAGTTTCATTTTAGGCTAAGCTACCAAATAGCTTTAACAATTAGGGGTTAACACTCTTTAATTGAAGCGTTTAAATACAGCATGTGTGTATGCAGTGTGAAGTAATTTGAATTTAACCTAATCCCTGGTTTCTGATTTTCCCCTTTCGCTATGTTTCTCAATCTTCAATTAGTCTCAGTGAACTAGTTAACTATCTTAGATGTATCCTTCCTGAATGCTATTGCTTAGTTACTAGTTAATTAAATCTAAATTTAATTACATCTTAACTGTCTATCGAGAGAAGAATCAAGGTATTGGGTGCTTTTAGTAACACACTAATCACTAGTGCCGCTATTTGTTCCTAATACCAGATTTATTACCTTGTTTTGATAATAGCAGTCAGCTAATTTTAAATCCATTTACATGTTATGCCCCCTTGATGTTCTCTCTGAACCTCAAAAGGAACCAGAGACATTT
>NW_015507498.1:30682-68009 GCF_001515645.1 Sinocyclocheilus grahami | reverse complement strand
CACTCTCAACAGCTTTATCTACTGCTGATGTTAGTAGATCATACAGAGAGACAAATCTGTAAGATCTGAATTCATGCAGTGGCTCCGCTGTAAAACCTCATGTTCTTCATTCACTCCTTCTCTCTCTCCCTCTATGATGTAGAGCTGTGTGTAGATGCTGTTCAGGAGGCTTTCATTCTCCTGGAGTTTCAGTCCCTCAAATAATCTCTCATACTTGTTCTTCATGCTGGTTTTGAGCTGCTCTTTGACTCTCTGTAGTTCATCATTCACTGGTTGATCATGTTTATTCAGAGACGCTGTAACGCTCGTGTTGTTCAGACAGAAGACAGAGGCGGCTCCTCCAGAGATGCTTCGCTCTCCATCTGCTCTGCTGAAATATCACAAGAACAACAGATTAAACATATCTGAAAATAAAGGATGTGTAAATTAACATCTAAACCGATAGAGATGTCAGTCTAGTGTTTTCAGTATAATTTTAGTTTCAGTTAATCTGTTTATCACTTTTTGTAACGCACATTGTTCTAAAGCAGAAAAGTAGGAAAATGCAAAGGAAAGGAAAAGAGTATGTTACAATCCTCCAGCGAGCAGCTAAAGGTGACAAGGAAAGAATCAAACTCACTGAGAGTTTTAAGAAATGAGGAAGAAACTAAAACCTCAGTGAATAGAGCAGATCTGGACTACTCCGCCATCATTGAATCCATCCTCTGCACTTCAATAACTGTCTGGTTCAGCTCAGCTACCAAATCTGACCTCAGAAGACTACAGAGGGTAGTCCGGACTGCTGAGCGAATCATTGGTACAACCCTCCCTTCTCTCCAAGAACTGTACTTATCCAGAGTGAGCAAAAGGGCTGGCAGAATCACTCTGGACCCCTCACATCCAGCACACTCCCTCTTTGAACTGTTGCCATCTGGTCGACGCTACAGAGCACTGAGCACCAGAACGACCAGACACAGGAACAGTTTCTTCCCTCAGGCAATCCATCTCATGAACACTTAACAATAACTGTGGAACACACACTATTTATTCACTCATACACTTATTTACCTAACACTCATATTCAGTCTACACCTCAAATTTGCAGATAATATACCTGTACATACAAAATTGTCTATTGTAATATACCTGCACATACAATTGTCAATTTATATATTTTTATTCCTTATTTTCTTGTTCTATTTTTTTTATTTTTATTATCTGTGTTTTTTGTTCTGTCACTGTCATTCTGTTACACTGTGGAAGCTTCTGTCACGAAAACAAATTCCTCGCATGTGTAAACATACCTGGCAATAAAGCTCATTCTGATTCTGATTATGAGTCTGTACTTTATGCTGTGGATACTGTAACATGTTAGAGGGTTGTAAGATTCATATTTGATCTCCCTCATCTTTTTGAATAAAGAGCCAGCAATAGAAAAGCAGGCAAAATACAAGTCCACTGTATTTCTGTTTGTTTATAATTAAAAGTCCCACATTATGGACAGCCCTGATGCTAATATTGTTATCATTAAATGTATCGTTCTTAGTGTGAACGAGTCATAAGTGTCTTGACAACTTCAGTGTATTATTTAAAACAGTGCACTTTTATTTAAAACTCAGTGCACTATACAACTTGTTATATAGTTTAGTTTCGGTTTTAGTAATTAAAGTTTAGCAGAATTAACAGATAACTTATACAACTCTATACACGTTGATAGGCAGCTGCCTTCAAACAGTCCTGTGCTTATCTATGTTCATGCTCTGTCTGAAGACTGTCATGATTTCTATTTACAGCTCGTTTTGCAGTGTTGCACATTATAGGCGTTCAGCGCCGCAGCTGAAGTGAATGAAAGCTTAGGGAGTGCTCTTTGCTCAATTTCTGTAACCTATATATCATTTTATCAGCCACCAGTTACACATAACTTTTAACATTGTAATGGGCAAATGTTTACAGCATTTCACCTGATTTGTAATGAGACACATTTGTAAACCTGTTTTCAAAGAAGCTGGAGTTCTTCACTGAAATACATGCTCAACTGCAGTTTCCCCCAAAATAAAAGTTCATAGGGTTATCTTTTGCAAGCAAGGACTAAAATTAACAGACATGCACAAAGAAAATACTGTACAGGCAAAGCAAGCTCACTGTTTATTGCAAGAAAAATGTAAATACTGGGGTGGAGGTTATATGAATGTATTTCTGAAGGAAACCGACTTTCGATGGCATTTTTCCCTCTTATCGCTGCTGTTTCATAAGCGCCCCCTGCTGTCAGAGAGTGAATCTGCGTCTCATTCAGACCTGCTGCTTATGTTTTATGCAGGTTTTAGCATAATTTCACAAAGCTAAAGTCAAACTAGAGCTGCACGATTAATCGCTGAAAGATCGAGATCGCAATTCAAACACCCATGCGATCTCATTTCTAAATGACAACGATTCTCCCGTGTCTAATAAAGGTTTGAAAAAGCCGGAACATTCGAAAAATGTAAATACTGGGGTGGAGGTTATATGAATGTATTTCTGAAGGAAACCGACTTTCGATGGCATTTTTCCCTCTTATCGCTGCTGTTTCATAAGCGCCCCCTGCTGTCAGAGAGTGAATCTGCGTCTCATTCAGACCTGCTGCTTATGTTTTATGCAGGTTTTAGCATAATTTCACAAAGCTAAAGTCAAACTAGAGCTGCACGATTAATCGCTGAAAGATCGAGATCGCAATTCAAACACCCATGCGATCTCATTTCTAAATGACAACGATTCTCCCGTGTCTAATAAAGGCTTGAAAAAGTCTTACCGGAACATTCAAACCTGCTTTCGCGCTGCGCTGCCGCTGACACAGAGAGAGCAGTTACCGTGCTTGGGTAAGAAACAGCTTCACAATCAGTCTTTTCAACCACACAGTGTTATTTCTGTCTTGCAATCATTTATATTATCACAGAAATACTGGGATAAAAGTTTTATAGTTTGAAAGTAATTGGCGCTTCAAATAACATTTGTGTCGATTGCATTGTTTCGCCACTAGGTTTACTTAAAACTTAAAAGTGTTTGTCATTGAATCATTCAAAAGATTTGTTCAAAAATGCTGATTCATCCAGTAATGAAACAATGAAGTATTTATGAGTAAATCATTGAATCGTTCATTCAAACCATTTTTTCATAATTTTAATATTAAAAGTTGGTTGATTAAATAAATAAATAAATACACACACACACACACACACACATATATACATATATTTATATATATTCATTCAAATTAACTAAATATTTTTAAATAGACTGCAGCCATTCATATTTGTCACAGCCTCTAGTAAATCACACATTATTTAGTTTAGTTCAGAATCGTGATCTCTATTTGAGACAAAAATATCCTGATTCTCAGTTTATCCAGAATCGTGCAGCTCTAAGTCAGACCATTATGTTTTTGCTTCAAATGCTGAAAGGATGAAATCAAATTTCAATCAAAAAGCTGCTCATGCCACATGTGTGTAGCATCTTTGTTTGTATTGTGATTAAAATGGCAGATGTGGTAAAAAGTTAGTTTTAGGCCCTGCTTGCGAGTGTAGAAATTAGGACACAAGTATTGTAATTTCCCTCCTGTAGAATAAGGTCAAATAATATAGCTGTGAAATACTCATTTTTATTTATTTTACAGTGCAATTGTTTTACAATATATGGCTATTACTGTCATAGTAATAATATTCTAAAATTATTCTTATTATTATGATTATATATTTATGATTAGACACTATATCACAACTAAAAAGAGGATTATTCCCCTTTAAACCTCAAGTACAGTCACTTCACCAGCTCTTCTCTTTGTTTAGTTTGCACACTGAACCTGTGTTGGAGCTCTTAATGTTGAACTCTCAAAGTGCACCAGATAGATACATTTAACTTTAAAATCTACAACATTTTCTTGCGGGGGGGCATGTCCCCGGACCCCCCTAGAGGGACCGAGTCCACCCACCACAGTCTCACAAACTCCTGTGGGACACACTGAGAAAGCAGTAGTTGTGTGTCTCACCTGGGGTCAGAGGTCACTGCTTCATCACTGAGGTCAGGAGGATTATACATGGATCTGTCACTCTTCAGAGACACACAGCTGGGATCAGCAGATGAAGATCTCTTCCTCTTCCTCCTCCTGAAGATCCTGATAAACACACAAACATAACACTTCCTTTAGTTCTGTCTGCTGTTCATTTATTACAAGTCAGTCTGTAGTGTCTAACACTGGATAATATCTCACCTGGGGTCAGAGGTCACTGGATCATCACTGAGGTCAGGAGGAGGAGGCTTAGATCCGTCACTCTTCAGAGACACACAGCTGGGATCAGCAGATGAAGATCTCTTCCTCTTCCTCCTCCTGAAGATCCTGATAAACACACAAACATAACACTTCCTTTAGTTCTGTCTGCTGTTCATTTATTACAAGTCAGTCTGTAGTGTCTAACACTGGATAATATCTCACCTGGGGTCAGAGGTCACTGGATCATCACTGAGGTCAGGAGGATGAGGCATAGATCCATCACTCTTCAGAGACACACAGCTGTGATCAGCAGATGAAGATCTCTCTCTGCTCTCTCTGCTCTCCATAATCACAAACTGACTTCAGTCCTGCATATGGAAACACAAGAGAACACACGACACGTAATATAGTGATTATTATTCCAGTGATTGCAGTGAAAAGCAATCTTAACGCTGCACACACAATGAGATTGAAGAGAATGTGGAGCTGCAGCAGTTTGTTCTTCTGAATGCATAAAGTGCTGCTTTACTGACTGCAGTGAAGAAGATCTGAAGAGTGCTCCTCATGAGCATCGTCAGTATCTGAGCTCACTGATGCTCTTGTGTCTTACTGAACATATCTGACTTCAGCAGCAGGAGAAAAGCAGGACTCTGTTCAGAGCTGGATGTGTTTCTGCTGCTGTAACGTGACGTCACTCACACACATCAACTAACTGATCCTCACATCTGATGAAGATTATATTCAGAGCTGATGTTTCATTGTTGAAGCGCTGCTGAAAACCCCTCAAATCTCAGACCTGCAGATTATTATATTTGTCAAATGTGTGATAGCTGCTCTTCTCCACAATGAGTTTCGCTGTGTTCACCAAACAAACACGATCAGCAACACAATCACACACATTTCACTGTAATCATATTATTCCAGCACACTTCATTTATTTATTTATTTATGAAGAGGAAAAATGTGCCGTGTCTCTTATCTGCATATTATATTCATCAGTCTTTAGTTAAAGCAAGTAATTTCTATGAGGCCAGCAATCATGAGATAATTACACCCTAAACATGTTATTAATCTCAGATTAAACATCTGTGGCCTCTACATGATTAATAGTCCTAAACTTCAGGAAAACGCTCAAATATGCCAGAAATATTGCACAGAGCTGGTGTCAGCAACAGCTGGTAATGAAGCTAGCTTCAGTGGAAATAGCTTTAGGCACATAATCTCGGTAAATATGAGAAAGTCCCCCACAATCTGAAGTCAAGTCGTGAGGAAAGCAAACCAGGGCGTTATATTTACTTTCACTTTCCATTCTCGTCAGAGAACAACAGCAGTGCTACGATCTTATAAACACACAGAATATCCTCATATAACTGCATGACACGATATTAAATATAGTCTGATAACTTACCGTCAAATATGACACTTTATGAGGGTTTTTAGCGTCCAGCGTCTGCTCGCTTCTAATAGAGAAGTCTGAGCTTCTTCTTCTTCTGCTTCTTCTTCTGCCTCTTCTTCTTCTTCTTCTTCTTCTTCTGGTTTAATGGCGGGTTGCGAACCAACTTCTGAGGTGCATACCGCCACCTACTGTGCTGGAGGCTGAAGAGAATGCACAAACCCTCCTGTATCCTATTATATAAGCCACTATTCTTAATAAGTCTCATGACTGCACTTCATATATCTTCCACATCTTCATAACATGCTCTACAGTCTCCTGTGTTAAACAGACATCACATAGACCCGTGTTATGCTGCACTGTAATGTGGGAAGTATGATTTAGATTGGAACGTCCTCTTCGTAAATGTGTGAAAATAACTTGTTCTCTTCTAGGCCTAGTTTCTAGTTTCCCTGTGCATTGCATTTTAAGGAATTTAATTCGGTCATTAAAGCTATTCCTCCTCCTCTGGGTCGTCTTGTTAACAGTCATATTCGCTATAACTCTGCGATAATGACAAAACCTAAATTCATTTTAAACAAATTGAACTAACTGATCAAAAAAAAATGCAATAACAAACATATGTGTACTGTTTTCCAAAAGCAAAATAAAATAACAGCAGAGGAAACTCTTTTGGAACTCTATTGTTGATCATATTAAGTGGAAGACTGCTTGGTTAATTCCCTTTAAATACTGCATCGATAACAAAACTATAGAAACACATTTTAAAATGTTGCATACCATCTACCCAGTTAATCAATCATTTCAAGATCCTCTGATATTGATGATTTATGCTCCTTTTGTAAAAATGAGAAAGAGGTGTTATCACATTAATTTATGATTGTAAAACTACCCAACATTTCTGGAAGGAATTGGCAGAATTGATTTTTAATCTAGTAAAGGATAAATACAGTTTTTCTTAAAGGATGTTCTATGAAAACAATGCTAACAAAGCTCTTGAATACATTGTTAATTTATTCATATTGCTGGCAAAATTTTATATACATAAACAAAAATGCTTAAATTCATCTCCAATATTTAAGGTGTGATTTCAGCTATATTTGCATGTACAGTAGAGTTTGAAGCCACAGAATATCTCTTTTAACTGAAAGCGCTGCTCCTCTCAGCCGCTTGCTGAACAGAGCAGACGCAGAGAGAGGGGTGTGCGCTTAGAAACTAAATAAGGTTTGTACAAGAAGTCGCTAGATTTGTCGCTAGGCGCTTTTTTGGAAAAAAGTCGTTAAAGGGGTCTGAAAAGTCGCCAAGTTGGCAACACTGGTTTTTTGTTGCATAATTTCACAAAGCTAAGCCAGAGTATTCTGTTTTTGCTTTAAATTGTGAAATTATACAATCAAATTTAAATAAAAAACTACTCATGCTACATGTGTGTAGTGTGAAGCATCTTTGTTTGTATTGTGATTAAAATGGCAGATGTGGTAAAAAGTTAGTTTTAGGCCCTGCTTGCGAGTGTAGAAATTAGGACACAAGTATTGTAATTTCCCTCCTGTAGAATAAGGTCAAATAATATAGCTGTGAAATACTCATTTTTATTTATTTTACAGTGCAATTGTTTTACAATATATGGCTATTACTGTCATAGTAATAATATTCTAAAATTATTCTTATTATTATGATTATATATTTATGATTAGACACTATATCACAACTAAAAAGAGGATTATTCCCCTTTAAACCTCAAGTACAGTCACTTCACCAGCTCTTCTCTTTGTTTAGTTTGCACACTGAACCTGTGTTGGAGCTCTTAATGTTGAACTCTCAAAGTGCACCAGATAGATACATTTAACTTTAAAATCTACAACATTTTCTTGCGGGGGGGCATGTCCCCGGACCCCCCTAGAGGGACCGAGTCCACCCACCACAGTCTCACAAACTCCTGTGGGACACACTGAGAAAGCAGTAGTTGTGTGTCTCACCTGGGGTCAGAGGTCACTGCTTCATCACTGAGGTCAGGAGGATTATACATGGATCTGTCACTCTTCAGAGACACACAGCTGGGATCAGCAGATGAAGATCTCTTCCTCTTCCTCCTCCTGAAGATCCTGATAAACACACAAACATAACACTTCCTTTAGTTCTGTCTGCTGTTCATTTATTACAAGTCAGTCTGTAGTGTCTAACACTGGATAATATCTCACCTGGGGTCAGAGGTCACTGGATCATCACTGAGGTCAGGAGGATGAGGCATAGATCCGTCACTCTTCAGAGACACACAGCTGTGATCAGCAGATGAAGATCTCTCTCTGCTCTCTCTGCTCTCCATAATCACAAACTGACTTCAGTCCTGCATATGGAAACACAAGAGAACACACGACACGTAATATTGTGATTATTATTCCAGTGATTGCAGTGAAAAGCAATCTTAACGCTGCACACACAATGAGATTGAAGAGAATGTGGAGCTGCAGCAGTTTGTTCTTCTGAATGCATAAAGTGCTGCTTTACTGACTGCAGTGAAGAAGATCTGAAGAGTGCTCCTCATGAGCATCGTCAGTATCTGAGCTCACTGATGCTCTTGTGTCTTACTGAACATATCTGACTTCAGCAGCAGGAGAAAAGCAGGACTCTGTTCAGAGCTGGATGTGTTTCTGCTGCTGTAACGTGACGTCACTCACACACATCAACTAACTGATCCTCACATCTGATGAAGATTATATTCAGAGCTGATGTTTCATTGTTGAAGCGCTGCTGAAAACCCCTCAAATCTCAGACCTGCAGATTATTATATTTGTCAAATGTGTGATAGCTGCTCTTCTCCACAATGAGTTTCGCTGTGTTCACCAAACAAACACCATCAGTAACACAATCACACACATTTCACTGTAATCATATTATTCCAGAACATTTCATTTATTTATTTATTTTTTAAGAGAAAAAAAAAGTGCCATGTCTCTTATGTGCATATTATATTCATCAGTCTTTAGTTAAAGCAAGTAATTTCTATGAGGCCAGCAATCATGAGATAATTACACCCTAAACATGTTATTAATCTCAGATTAAACATCTGTGGCCTCTACATGATTAATAGTCCTAAACTTCAGGAAAACGCTCAAATATGCCAGAAATATTGCACAGAGCTGGTGTCAGCAACAGCTGGTAATGAAGCTAGCTTCAGTGGAAATAGCTTTAGGCACATAATCTCGGTAAATATGAGAAAGTCCCCCACAATCTGAAGTCGAGTCGTGAGGAAAGCAAACCAGGGCGTTATATTTACTTTCACTTTCCATTCTCGTCAGAGAACAACAGCAGTGCTACGATCTTATAAACACACAGAATATCCTCATATAACTGCATGACACGATATTAAATATAGTCTGATAACTTACCGTCAAATATGACACTTTATGAGGGTTTTTAGCGTCCAGCGTCTGCTCGCTTCTAATAGAGAAGTCTGAGCTTCTTCTTCTTCTGCTTCTTCTTCTGCCTCTTCTTCTTCTTCTTCTTCTTCTTCTGGTTTAATGGCGGGTTGCGAACCAACTTCTGAGGTGCATACCGCCACCTACTGTGCTGGAGGCTGAAGAGAATGCACAAACCCTCCTGTATCCTATTATATAAGCCACTATTCTTAATAAGTCTCATGACTGCACTTCATATATCTTCCACATCTTCATAACATGCTCTACAGTCTCCTGTGTTAAACAGACATCACATAGACCCGTGTTATGCTGCACTGTAATGTGGGAAGTATGATTTAGATTGGAACGTCCTCTTCGTAAATGTGTGAAAATAACTTGTTCTCTTCTAGGCCTAGTTTCTAGTTTCCCTGTGCATTGCATTTTAAGGAATTTAATTCGGTCATTAAAGCTATTCCTCCTCCTCTGGGTCGTCTTGTTAACAGTCATATTCGCTATAACTCTGCGATAATGACAAAACCTAAATTCATTTTAAACAAATTGAACTAACTGATCAAAAAAAAATGCAATAACAAACATATGTGTACTGTTTTCCAAAAGCAAAATAAAATAACAGCAGAGGAAAACTCTTTTGGAACTCTATTGTTGATCATATTAAGTGGAAGACTGCTTGGTTAACTCCCTTTAAATACTGCATCGATAACAAAACTATAGAAACACATTTTAAAATGTTGCATACCATCTACCCAGTTAATCAATCATTTCAAGATCCTCTGATATTGATGATTTATGCTCCTTTTGTAAAAATGAGAAAGAGGTGTTATCACATTAATTTATGATTGTAAAACTACCCAACATTTCTGGAAGGAATTGGCAGAATTGATTTTTAATCTAGTAAAGGATAAATACAGTTTTTCTTAAAGGATGTTCTATGAAAACAATGCTAACAAAGCTCTTGAATACATTGTTAATTTATTCATATTGCTGGCAAAATTTTATATACATAAACAAAAATGCTTAAATTCATCTCCAATATTTAAGGTATTTTTAGTGGAATTTGATTGTTTTATATCGTCTCTGAAATTGTTAAAAAAACAAAAAGTCATTAACATGTTTAAAATGTGATTTTCAGTTCCCGTTACTAATTAATGTCACACTTTGTATAGCACTGACTGTCTTACGCTATGCTCTGTTTGTTATTTGTTATTAATAAATGCAAATAAAACAGAGAGCGCACTCTTCCACCACAGCGCCCTCTGCTGCCCCGGAGGAAGCGCTCCTCGCCGGGCACCAGTCGTCCCTTTTCTAACATAAGATGTCAAGTCACAATGTGTGTGAACCACCATTTCTCCATTGCCACCATTTCTTTCAAGGTTTTCACCATTTTAATGTCCCCTTTAGTTCTTCATTCCCCCAGTTCCTATGGGGAAATATTCCTTTTTGGGCATTTTGCTTGAGGATACAATGGATATGGAATAATCAGGCCTTGTAGGATTAGAGCCTGTAACCTTTTTGTTATTGACACTTTATCTTTGATTGCTGCACCACACTTTATGAACCAGACCTCCGAAACTGTCTCAGGAATTATACGTGTTAATGATGACTCAGAACTATTACTATTACACAAACTAAATGTGCACTAAACTGGTAGAGAGCTACTGAGATTGCTGCCCTCTGAACGATGATTATGACTGATCATAAACATCACACATCATACAGATAACTCTCATGCTATGGAGCACAACTGCAGTGAACTCACGCTCTTTCTCACAGGGTTAGCTCTTCTCTTTTTGTTTGTTTTGTTCTTTGATATGGGTTTCCCAGGTTTTGAATCCCAATCCACCCGTGTCCCTCTTGTTTATCTCCTACCATCAGTGTCAGTTCAAATGGACAGTATTTTATGAATTCAAATAAAAATCTTATAATAAAAACGATGTCTGTAATACGCTTTGTGAATGTTTTGCTCACATTCCCATTAAGTTATAAAAATGTTATTTTTGAATGTTCTCTGAACGTTTCAGACATCTCTTTTAAAATGCTTTAGAAATGTTTCTCTTGGTTATGTGAAAGTTTAGGGAATGTTTCACTTTGAAAACTTTACGGGAATGTTACTTGTGAATGTTCTTCTGAACGTTCTGAAAGAAGTAACATTTAAAAACGTTAGTCAAACTTCCAACAAAAAAAGATTCAAAAATAAAACTGTCTATGAATGATGTACAAATCATGTTTTTATGCTTACGTTTTTAGAACATTATTAAAGACCAGATCATTCTAAACAAACGTCATTTTAATGTTACTGGAAGAACGTTTGTTTGCAGCTTTGAGGAGACCATGCTAGAACGTTAGCCAGAGAGCTGAGGACTTGTGAGATGTGTTTCCACACAGCGCACATTTCTAATTCATCTGCAGTCCACTGCTGAACATGTGTAAAAGTCAAGCAATCAGCCTCTTATCTCACAGACCATTAGTGTCCCTCCCTTAATTTATCAAGATAATTATTCCCTCCTTCCATTAATGTAATATCTCAACAAAACCAACCGTTAACTTTATGATCACTTTCACTTTATACAAATATGCCAGTTTGCTTCCAGTTATTTTAACTGTCCAAAAACAGTCCTTTGTGCTTTATATTGCAAACTGGTATTTCTTATATGATTTTAATTTGTTGTCATATTCATTAACACTGGTTTGTAGCACATATATTTTTAGTACATGCATTCACAGAAAAAACTTGCTTCTGTGTTGCAAAATAAGGTGGATATTCATCAGAATCAGAATCAGAACGAGCTTTATTGCCAGGTATGTTTACACATACGAGGAATTTGTTTTCATGACAGAAGCTCCACAGTGTAACAGAATGACAGTGACAGAACAAAAACACAGATAATAAAAAATAGAAAATAGAACAAGTAACTAAGGAATAAAAATATACAAATCGACAATTGTATGTACAGGTATATAACAATAGACAGTTGTATGTACAGGTATATTATGTGCAAATTGAAATGTAGACTGAGTGTGTGTGTTAGATAAATAAGTGTATGAGTGAATAAATAGTGTGTGTTCCACAGTTATTGTCAAGTGTTCATGAGATGGATGGCCTGAGGGAAGAAACTGTTCCTGTGTCTGGTCGTTCTGGTGCTCAGAGCTCTGTAGCGTCGACCAGATGGCAACAGTTCAAAGAGGGAGTGTGCTGGATGTGAGGGGTCCAGAGGGATTCTGCCAGCCCTTTTGCTCACTCTGGACGAGTACAGTTCTTGGAGAGAAGGGAGGGTTGTACCAATGATTCGCTCAGCAGTCCGGACTACCCTCTGAAGTCTTCTGAGGTCAGATTTGGCATTCATCCGAGTAAACAAGACAGATGGAAGTTGGCGAGTGAAGGACATAAAAAAATGGACTGGAGCGCAGCCCAGGTCATCTAATACATGGACCTGGCCCTCCACCACCCTCCTGGACTGTGTTATTTCTAGAGTGTCTGGAAGCTGCTCCTTCGAGGGGGGGGCAGATTGGGGGGAGACTCGTACCTCCAAGTCTCCTATGTGTGTGTCACGAATCCTGCCCATGGACTTCCATCCGCTTGCCACCAGAGATCACACTTCCATTATATTGACTGTCATACTACACAGACTTCCACATGTCACCACAAACTACATTTCCCAGCATCTATTGCATTAATGACAGACACAGCTGTAACCAATCTAAAACACTTTATAAGCCATGGTTTTCCTCTTTCAAATCGCAGAGTATTGTTTAGCATTTATGCTGTTTAGCGTAGCTACTTTACGGAGCCTGTTCCCGGTCCTAGTTTGAGTTTCTAGTTCTAATCTAAGTCTAGTCACGTGATTGCCTGTTTCCCGATTACCTGCCTGTCTTGGATTTCTCTCTCATCTTGTCGTCTGGATTCTGTTCGCACCTCGCTTGGATTTATTATCTGTCTATGGATTACTCGCTTGCCTCAACCTTTGGATTATGTTCACCGTTGATCGACCTATGCCTGTTTATCGGATTACTCTTCTGTCTTGTCCTCTAAATACCTGTTTGCCATTGTCCGACCCTTGCCTGTTTTGACTATGTTTTGGAATAAAGCTTTGCACATGGTTGATTCTGCGTCGCGATCCGCTCTGAACATCTGAAAGCCCGGGAGACTCAACGCGCTGTCCGGAATGGCGTCTTTCAGCCAGGTTTCCGTGAAACACAGAGCAGCAGAGTTAGAAAAATCCTTATTTGTCCGGGAGAGCAGAAGGAGTTCGTCTGTTTTGTTGGGTAAAGAGCGGAGGTTCGCCAGATGGATGCTAGGCAACGGCGTCCTGAATCTGCGCTGTCTGAGCTTCACGAGCGTGCCGGCTCGCTTCCCCCGTCTGCGCGTCCTGAAGCGCTTGATCAGCGCCACAGCTCCCCCGACTGCAATGTCCAGCAAAACATCCGAATAGTCGAAAACCGGTGAAATATCGGGTGGTGTGTACTTCCGAATGTCCAGCAATTCGTCTCTGGTGAAACTGATTGCAGGGATATAACTAAAGACAGGACAAACTAACAAAAACACAAAAACAACTGCGGAGCACGCCACAGAGGCAGCCATCAGCGTCGGCGCCATTGTGATTACACGATGAACTAATTATCAGCTGAAGAGTAAAAAAAAATTCATGTTTTAATATTCGTATATTCACTAATCCTTATGTGCAAGAAATGCAACGTAAATATATTTATACTTTTAAGTACCCCATAATTAGCATGGCATTATAGCTGACTTTATTGGGATTTTGTGGGGCAGATCGGAGGAGTGTCTGGGAAACCTGTTTGGAAACACACGTCACCTGTATCGTCTAACAGGTTGTTTCCCACATTCCCAGAAGAACAAACCCAGACCTGCCCCGGGAATGACTGTGTGCTCATAAACACGCAACCTGAGAGCCGTAAAACATGAGCTGTTCACTCCTCCTCCTCCATTCTTCTGCACGGAGTGGGAAAATACTTTCTTGAAATGAGGGCAGGTGTTGGTGGACTCTGGTTTCTGTTTGCACAATCAAAAGCAGTTTAGAGAGAAAAACAGAGCATCTGAGACCCAGTCCCAGGAGCCACTGGGTCACACTGCTGGTTTCTATGGTTACTGGAGAGACTGTGAACCTGTGCAGATGCTACGTTTACATACGGGCAAAGCAAGTGAGCCATGAAACTAACTCATGTGCGCATGCTAATCTTATCAAGCTCCTCACGCTCACTCTGTAGAGTAAGTACAACACCATGATGCCGTGTGCGTGTCAAAACCTCATCGCTGTCAGTGACTGATTGATAGAAGCTGAACACATGACCATTAGCCAAGAAAGAGGAGCCATAAAATACGAGGCCAAAGAGTCGACACCAGTATAATTAAAAACACACACTAGTTTGGTTTAAAAAAACACTCATGCTGAATAAGCCACACTCCGGCCTCAGGTTAAAGAGATGAAATAAAACATCCCAGCTTCAGCTCTGTGAAAATACTGAAGGACAACTGGTCAGACGTTGCTTCAGGAGACATGATGTTTCTTAGTTAATATTTACACAATAGTTACTTTTACATTTATATGGTTAAGTTTACATTCACACAAGTCACATTTAGATTTACATTGACAGCAGATGAATATTTACATTTACACAATAATAAGTTATGTATTTTAACTGTCCAAAAACAGTCCTTTGTGCTTTATATTGCAAACTGGTATTTCTTATATGATTTTAATTTGTTGTCACAATCATTAACACTGGTTTGTAGCGCATATATTTTTAGTACATGCATTCGCAGAAAAAACTTGCTTCTGTGTTGCAAAATAAGGTGGATATTCATGAACTAATTATCAGCTGAAGAGTAAAAAAATAGCATGTTTTAATATTCGTATATTCACTAAACCTTATGTGCAAGAACTGCAACGTAAATATATTTATACTTTTAAGTACCCCATAATTAGCATGGCATTATAGCTGACTTTACTGGGACTTTGTGGGGCAGATCGGAGGAGTGTCTGGGAAACCTGTTTGGAAACAGTCATTATTTAGGTCAGATTGCAGTTGTTGCGTGAATGACACACGTCACCTGTGTCGTCTAAGAGGTTGTTTCCCACATTCCCAGAAGAACAAGCCCAGACCTGCCCCGGGAACGACTGAGTGCTCATAAACACGAGCCGTTCACTCCTCCTCCTCCATTCTTCTGCACGGAGTGGGAAAATACTTTCTTGAAATGAGGGCAGGTGTTGGTGGACTCTGGTTTCTGTTTGCACAATCAAAAGCAGTTTAGAGAGAAAAACAGAGCATCTGAGACCCAGTCCCAGGAGCCACTGGGTCACACTGCTGGTTTCTATGGTTACTGGAGAGACTGTGAACCTGTGCAGATGCTACGTTTACATACGGCCAAAGCAAGTGAGCCATGAAACTAACTCATGTGCGCATGCTAATCTTATCAAGCTCCTCACGCTCACGCTCACTCTGTAGAGTAAGTACAACACCATGATGCCGTGTGCGTGTCAAAACCTCATCGCTGTCAGTGACTGATTGATAGAAGCTGAACACATGACCATTAGCCAAGAAAGAGGAGCCATAAAATACGAGGCCAAAGAGTCGACACCAGTATAATTAAAAACACACACTAGTTTGGTTTAAAAACACTCATGCTGAATAAGCCACACTCCGACCTCAGGTTAAAGAGATGAAATAAAACATCCCAGCTTCAGCTCTGTGAAAATACTGAAGGACAACTGGTCAGACGTTGCTTCAGGAGACATGATGTTTCTTAGTTAATATTTACACAATAGTTACTTTTACATTTATATGGTTAAGTTTACATTCACATTTAGATGTACATTTACAGCAGATGAATATTTACATTTATACAATAATAAGTTATGTATACATTTACACAATTATGTTTACATTTACATGATAAGCTACATTTACACAGTATTTATGTTTACATTCATACTATAAGTCACATTTATACAAGGCATGCATTTATTTGCACAATACACAAGTATGTTTACATTTACATGCCAGGTTTTTTTTAACATCTTCATTAATGCATTTAGCAGACGCTTTTATCTAAATGATTTACAATAGTCAAAGAGTCAAACAACAGTCATGATATTCCATACCAGGTAAACTAGATTAGAAAGCAGACATGTTGAGTCCTAAATTCTTCAGGAGAAATAATGAATCAGCCAGTAGTTATATCCAGTACAGTAAGAGTAAAGTGTAGACACATTTCTCTATGGACTCTGTTTGCTCTCCGTTCGATCTCAGTGCTGTCCAGAGCAAACTGATCTTTGTCTTTCCTCTGAGAAGTGAAAAACAAACAGAAACGGTCATATTCTAGGAAAAGAGACGTAAAATACATATAAAAAAGAAAGAAATACAGCTGGATTAAAGCAGGAATTGTGACTAGAACAGAGAACAAACACGATATAAAGTTGCATAAACATAGCCACTATGTCTGAAGAACTAGTCTGACCATCTAGCAGGTTAAAGGAGGTCTGTGAGTCTGGAGTCACTCACACATACATGTCCTCTTCTGTTTAATAATGCCACAGATAAACCGTCAGTCATCTGAGAGAGAAACCCAGACTGGAGCTGAACTGAGCTAATGATTCACATTATACTTCATGCTTTATTCTATTATCTGCATCTGCATCCTTCTCATGCTTTAATAGTCCTCTAACAGTTAATATCTCTAGTGAATACATGTTACAGTCCTGGCAAGATTTCAGCTCTAGATGTAAAATGACTCGTTTGAACTACAGAGTCATTCATGCTGAGCTGCTCAGAGCAAGTGATTCACATTAGGATTGATTGATGCTTTATCTTCTCTTTATCCGTGTCATTCTAACAAGTGTTATAGCTGTAGTTAATATCTCTTATCTGAAGCAGAACTTGAAGGCAGTAATACTATGCTGCGGTACAAACTTACAAGAATTTAGCTCAAGATGTAAAATGACTCGTTTGAACTACAGAAAGATTCATGCTGTTTGATTCACTTCAGGCTTGTATTAAAATATCACTGTTACCTGTGTGTGATGAAGATGGTTTGAGTTGATGATGATGATGATACACTGCGTTCCTCTCTCTAGATGTTTGGCATCATGAAGACTCACTCTCACATTCTGGTTGATAATCTGGGGAAAACTGCGACGCGAGGAGAAGCCGTGGATATTAAAGAGTGAGTCGCACATTCGAGAGTCTTACATAATACCACATATGGCCTGTTGTTATCTGAATAGATAAGAACAGAGCTGCAATAATATCACTTTAATTACAGACCAAAGGTGTTCAAATGCCTCACCAATAACCTGTAATAACCTATATAGACTGATAATATTCATGGAGAACATTCACTATTTATAGAGAATATAGGTTATATGTTTATCAGATGACAATAGCTCTCTCTGGTCTGCATGTGTTCAGGTTCTTCGGGGCGTACAGTATGGATGTGGTGACCAGCACGGCGTTCAGCGTCGACATCGACTCTCTCAACAACCCTAAAGACCCATTTGTGACCAACATCAAGAAAATGCTGAAGTTTGACTTCCTGAACCCTCTGTTCCTGTTCACCGGTAAACAGCTCAACTAGTCCTGTCAGTTCAACACAATTGAGCGTAGGAAACTTTCTGACCCTTTTCGGTTTCTTCACTAGCTTTATTTCCTTTCATCACCCCTGTCCTGGATAAAATGGATTATGCCTTATTCCCGACATCTGTGACCGATTTCTTCTACGCTGCCTTAAAGAAGATCAAGTCCGAAAGAGTGGCCAAGGACCACAAGAAGGTACGATAAACACTTCACACGAACAACGCCAAAGTAGATAGAAGCATCCGCCAAATGCATGACCGTAAATATAATCGCATGCATCTTCCTGTAGAAGCGAGTGGACTTCCTGCAGCTGATGGTCGATTCTCAGACAGCAGGGAAAACTGAGCACGGAAGCAGCACCGAACACACAGAGAAAGGTGAAGCATCTCAGAGAGTTAAGAGCTTGTACCGTATTTGAAGAAACATTCCTCACACGGTGTCCTGTGCAGGTCTGAGCGACCACGAGATCCTCTCGCAGTCCATGATCTTCATCTTCGCCGGGTATGAGACCACCAGCAGCACTCTGTCCTTCTTCTTCTACAATCTGGCAACCAACCCGGAGGCCATGAAGAAACTGCAGGAGGAGATCGACCAGACCTTCGCTGATAAGGTAGAGCTCGGAGAACTGAGTGAATCTGTAAGTGTGAAGAGTTTGAGAGGTTAAGCTCTGAACTGTGTTGAAGGCTCCGGTGGACTATGAAGCCGTCATGAACATGGAGTATCTGGACGCGGCGCTGCACGAGTCTCTGCGGCTGTTCCCCGTCGCTGGTCGACTCGAGCGGGTCTGTAAGAAAACGGTGGATATCAACGGCCTCCTCATCCCTAAAGACATGGTGGTGATGATCCCGACATACGCGCTCCACAGAGACCCGGATTACTGGAGCGACCCGGAGAGCTTCAAACCCGAGAGGTCAGTCATTAACCACAAAACACAGCACTGTAGAGAACTAGAGCCGGAGAAACACAGACCTGAGTTCACTCTAAAACCCAACATCTCAGTGGTTCTTCAGAGTAACGGCTTCTGCTTCATTCCCAGGTTCACTAAAGACAACAATGAGTCGATCGACCCCTACATGTACATGCCCTTCGGTCTGGGGCCCAGGAACTGCATCGGGATGAGGTTTGCTCAGGTGACCATGAAGCTGGCCATCGTGGAGATCCTGCAGAGGTTCGACATCTCCGTCTGTGACCAGACTCAGGTGAGCAGACGGATCCTCCACATGGTCACACATGAGGACTGCGGTCCTTCACTCACGCTCACCTTCTCTTGCTCTTCACAGGTTCCTCTGGAGCTCGGCATCAACGGTTTCCTTTCTCCCAAAGAGCCCATCAAACTCAAGCTCAAGCCTCGGAAAGTTTCCCTCACAGAAGATATCTGTAACAACAACACATCGTAGAGCAGCTCCTGAACCACCGTTCATCTGCTGCGCGCATCTCTTTCAGTCCGAGGAGGAGGTTTGATCGGTCTTTTAAAATAAAAGAATAGACGTAGTCTCTAGTCTTCAGTGAAGAAGAGGATTCTCCGGGTCTTTCGGACTCGGACTGAGAGTTCAGTAACTTGCTTTACTTTTTGGACAGATTCTGCTGTCATCTGGGACTTTCTGAGAGTGGAAATGATGATGCCATGAGATTCATATTTAGAGGTTTTACTTTGTGATGATTGAGAAAAGAGATTACATTAGGTTAACCTTGAAGGTAATAAAATGGAAATATGAAATGAAATGTTTCAAATCAATTAAAGTCTGCAGATATGTATCTGACGTGTGTGTGATGTCTATGACTCTGGTGCCTGTTTACACAATCATACAGAGTTTAAATAATAATTTGGCATACAAAGAGAAAATTATGCTTTATTATCACCAAATATTGGATTAAATCTTTTTTTGATTATGAAAACTACAAGTGTGACTTTGTACCATTTTGTACAAAATAAAACATCTAAAAACAAACTTCATTTTCATTAAACATTAAAGGTGACATATTATAAAAATCTGACTTTTCCAGGTTTTAAGTGCTATAATCAGGTCCCCGGTGCATCTACCAACCAAGGAAACGTGAAAAAGATTCACCCAGGAACTTTGTTTTGGGAAGCATTTTTCTGCAAGCGTCTGAGAAAACCAGCGCATCTGATTTCGCTCCCTTGGTGACGTGGCAAAGGGATCTCATTATAATATTACCGCCCCTTAACTTCCACTCAAGGCACCGTCATTTTGATTTCGCAAGCGACAACGGTGTGCCAGCTCTAATGCCATGATGAAAGTTTGAGCGAAACACGCTAACTGTTCTGTGTTTGTCTGCAGAGACAAGCACAGAACACTGTTTAGAGTCCCAGCCTCAGAGACAACAGAGCAGTGCATTTATTGATTTATTTCCTGTATATTGCTGCTGCCACATCTTATCAAATATGACCCTGCAGCACAAAAGCAGTGTTAAGTCGCTGGGGGATATTTGTAGCAATAGCCAACAATACATTGTATGTGCCAAAATTATACATTTTTCTTTTATGCCAAAAATCATTAGGATATTAAGTAAAGATCATGTTCCATGAAGGTATTTAGTAAATTTCCTACCGTAAATATATAAAAACCTAATTATTGATTAGTAATATGCATCGCTAAGAACTTCATTTGAACAACTTTAAAGATGATTTTCTCAATATTTAGATTTTTTTGCACCCTCAGATTCCAGATTTTCAAATATTGTCCGATCCTAACAAACCATACATCAATGGAAAGCTTATTTATTCAGCTTCAGATGATGCATAAATCTCAATTTGACCCTTAAGACTGGTTTTGTGGTCCAGGGTCACATATGTCTCCTTTAAACCGCAATACTGTAATAAACAGTGCATTTTTTTCATATTTTATTTAAAATTTCTACCAATAATCCACAAATTATGCTTTTTGATATAAAAGCAAGTTGATAAAAAGATGGAATCCAATATTTGGTGATAATATACCATAATGAGATATTCATAAGCTATTTTTTTAGGCCGGTCATTTTGGACCAGGAACACTACACTACAACAACAAAGTGGGGAAAACATCCCACCTTTGTGGTGGGATCGATGAGTTCAGCAGTGAACAGACCCAACACGGCAGAGATTGTGAGTGTGTTCAGAGGTGAGCGTGACGCTGTGGGTGTGTTTGTGAGGCTTTTCTCCACTGGTTAATGTGTAGTCTGAGAGCAGAATAAAGCTGCTGCTGCTCGCTGCCAGTGTTTCTGTAGTCTGAGCGTCCCGGAGCAGAAACCATGAGCTACGGTCTGTTCTTCTCCGCTGAAACATGGGCTCTGCTCATGCTGTTTGTGGCGCTTCTCTTCATGTAAGTGATGCTCTGTTCAACTGAAGAACTAGTTCTAGTTGTATCTTCATAAAAATCCACACAGAAATCTAATATATGTTCATCTATTAAATTTCCATATGAGATATATTGTCATATGAAATAAAAACAAGGAACATGAAACTGGAATAATTTCATATATTAACACTTCGTAGCAGAAGAACGTGATTCTCAAGCACACGACTGTAGCTGATGTCATAACATCTGTCTAAAAAGATTCTGATGTCATTTCCAGATATGGATCCTGGCCTCATGGTGTCTTCAAGAAGCTGGGCATCCCGGGGCCCAAAGCCCTGCCGTTCTTCGGAACGATCCTGGAATATAGAAAGGTGAGTTGTGTGTTCAAGCAAACACTGACCTGTGATGAGCTCCTGCAGGTTGACTTGACTCAGGTTTGCTAAAGATTCATCCGCTCTAATGAATGAATGATCTCACGCACTCTTCAGCTTCATCTCCTGTGCTCTCAGTGTCTTATCATAATCTGCTCTTTCAGGGTATTCATCACTTCGATGTGGAGTGTTTCGAGAAGTATGGACGAGTCTGGGGGTGAGTGTGAGACTTGCAGATGAAGCTATGAAAGAATCAGAACATCTGACACAAATGAAACAGAACTGATTGAAGGTTTGACACGGTCTTTATGAGATCAGTGACAAGCTTCATGAGATCTGTAATGACGAATCAGAGCTGACGACGATGGTCATTACGAGATACTGAACGTCAATCAATCGTACAAATTCTGGTGAAATCATGATTATAATGAACTGAATGATTCTTCTGAATTGAATGTCAATGTTGTCTGTGTTTCTCGCAGTATCTACGATGCGAGGCAGCCTGTTCTGTGCATCATGGACCAATCCATCATCAAAACCATCCTGGTTAAAGAATGCTACTCTCTCTTCACCAACAGAAGGGTAAAATCATCTTCATCATCTTCGTTCTGAATTTAAATCAGCCTCGTCAAATACTGATTTGATCTGCCCTGAATGTAGAGTGATGGACCTTGCTGACAAAGCAAGAAAATGCAAAAGTTTTGCAAGCTATTGTTTTCAGTCACCGTGTCCACTTTAGAGCTCTATAAAATACAGAGGGACCTGAGCAGAAAATGCTATTCTTTCAATAGTAATAATAATAAATCTGCATGACTGGAATGTTTTCTGGCCGATGGAACCATTCATGTTTGTGTTTGTGTTGTGGTTTCATCTGGGTTTGTCCTCTGAACCGGCAGAACTTCCGTCTGAACGGGCCGCTGTACGACGCCGTGTCCATCGCTGAAGATGACAACTGGAGGAGGATCCGCAGCGTCCTCTCACCCTCCTTCACCAGCGGGAGGTTAAAGGAGGTCTGTGAGTCTGGAGTCACTCACACATACATGTCCTCTTCTGTTTAATAATGCCACAGATAAACCGTCAGTCATCTGAGAGAGAAACCCAGACTGGAGCTGAACTGAGCTAATGATTCACATTATACTTCATGCTTTATTCTATTATCTGCATCTGCATCCTTCTCATGCTTTAATAGTCCTCTAACAGTTAATATCTCTAGTGATTACATGTTACAGTCCTGGCAAGATTTCAGCTCTAGATGTAAAATGACTCGTTTGAACTACAGAGTCATTCATGCTGAGCTGCTCAGAGCAAGTGATTCACATTAGGATTGATTGATGCATCATCTGTGTTTGATCGTGTAACAAGAGTTACGACTGTAGATGTTTAATAACTTATCTGAAGTAATCATTGAACAAGAAAGTCGTTTGACCTACAGAATCATTGAAGCTGAAGTGTGTTTGATTCACTAAAATATGAAAGAGGCATTTCCAGGAGCACTGTCCAGACATTACTGATTCAGATGAGTTGATGATGATGATGATGATGATGATGATGATGATGATATATGCCGTTCCTCGCTCTAGATGTTTGGCATCATGAAGACTCACTCTCACATTCTGGTTGATAATCTGGGGAAAGCTGCGACGCGAGGAGAAGCCGTGGATATTAAAGAGTGAGTCTTACTAATATCATGAACCATGGCTTCTTGTAATCTGAACAGATAAGAATAATTATATCACTATATTATAATCACCAGAGCAAAGGTGCTCAAATACCCGACTAATAAGCTTTTATAACCTCTAATGATCAGTGGGGCAAAGTAACGGCGGTGAAATGAACAAACATGAACAGAGATACTTTGGAAAAACTGCTGATCACTGGATTTGATCCAAGCCAGAAAACACATACGTATCTGAAGTCAGACAGACCCCACTAAATAATTACTGATCTCAGGATGAAGTGCTGCTATGCAGAGGAAAACCGGGGATTTCATATAAATAAATGATATCGAAAAGGTTTTCTGGATCAATAATCAGCAGTTTTCTTGGCATCTCGGTTGTTTTGACCACTAGTTCTTTGGGTTACACTTTATTTTAAGGTGTACTTGTTTCAGTGTAACTATGCATTTAAGTACTGAGTAATTTTAATTAACTACATGTACTTACTATATGTTTAGGGTTAGGATTGGGGTTTGGCTTAGGGTTACTTGCATGTATTTATGCATCATTTATTGTTATTGTAATAGTAAGTACATGCAACGTGTGTAACGAGGACACCTTAAAATAAAGTGTTACTGTTCTTTGCATTGCTGATGGTCATAAATACATCAGCCGACTGTAAAAAGTCACACGACTGAAAGAGAGTATATTTATCAGAATAACTGAGCATTAGCTCTCTCTGGTCTGCATGTGTTCAGGTTCTTCGGGGCGTACAGTATGGATGTGGTGACCAGCACGGCGTTCAGCGTCGACATCGACTCTCTCAACAACCCTAAAGACCCATTTGTGACCAACATCAAGAAAATGCTGAAGTTTGACTTCCTGAACCCTCTGTTCCTGATCATCGGTAAAGTCTCAACAGAATACGCTGATGTCTCTATGGGCTGCCATATTAGAACAGTAACCAATGATGAAGGCTACATGACGTTCCAATTAATGAATCTAAGTAATAGCACATTAATCACCCCATGAGGAGAGTAAAGCATTGAATAGACATTACAAAAAAGTAGCTTTAGAGAGAAACATTTCGATTCAACATTGCATAAAAAATTATAATAAATGGGTATTGATATTTTTAATTGAATATTGAATATTGAAGTCACCGTTTAGAATATTACTTGAGTAAAAGTCTTAAAGTATGTGATATTTATTGTACTTAAGTACGAAAAGTATTTTTTAAATCTTAAACGTACTTAAGTATTGAAAGTAAAAGTACAAGTAAATGCAAAATGGAAAAGAAGCAAATAAAAATAATATATATAAAATTGTTCATACACTGCTTGAGTAGCAAGATTGTGTTCAGTTTGAACTCTTTCTTCCATTTTGTATTTTTGGGTAAGAATAAGAAGCACTTCATCCGGTGCTTAGTGTCTTTCATGCCAACACAAGAAAACATTTCTGGAATCTGCATCTGAAATAGCATTTAGATGTATTCACATTCTGGTTGATAATCTGGGGAAAGCTGCGACGCGAGGAGAAGCCGTGGATATTAAAGAGTGAGTCTTACTAATATCATGAACCATGGCTTCTTGTAATCTGAACAGATAAGAATAATTATATCACTATATTATAATCACCAGAGCAAAGGTGCTCAAATACCCGACTAATAAGCTTTTATAACCTCTAATGATCAGTGGGGCAAAGTAACGGCGGTGAAATGAACAAACATGAACAGAGATACTTTGGAAAAACTGCTGATCACTGGATTTGATCCAAGCCAGAAAACACATACGTATCTGAAGTCAGACAGACCCCACTAAATAATTACTGATCTCAGGATGAAGTGCTGCTATGCAGAGGAAAACCGGGGATTTCATATAAATAAATGATATCGAAAAGGTTTTCTGGATCAATAATCAGCAGTTTTCTTGGCATCTCGGTTGTTTTGACCACTAGTTCTTTGGGTTACACTTTATTTTAAGGTGTACTTGTTTCAGTGTAACTATGCATTTAAGTACTGAGTAATTTTAATTAACTACATGTACTTACTATATGTTTAGGGTTAGGATTGGGGTTTGGCTTAGGGTTACTTGCATGTATTTATGCATCATTTATTGTTATTGTAATAGTAAGTACATGCAACGTGTGTAACGAGGACACCTTAAAATAAAGTGTTACTGTTCTTTGCATTGCTGATGGTCATAAATACATCAGCCGACTGTAAAAAGTCACACGACTGAAAGAGAGTATATTTATCAGAATAACTGAGCATTAGCTCTCTCTGGTCTGCATGTGTTCAGGTTCTTCGGGGCGTACAGTATGGATGTGGTGACCAGCACGGCGTTCAGCGTCGACATCGACTCTCTCAACAACCCTAAAGACCCATTTGTGACCAACATCAAGAAAATGCTGAAGTTTGACTTCCTGAACCCTCTGTTCCTGATCATCGGTAAAGTCTCAACAGAATGTCTCTATGTCTCTATGGGCTGCCATATTAGAACAGTAACCAATGATGAAGGCTACATGACGTTCCAATTAATGAATCAGCACATTAACACATTAATCACCCCATGAGGAGAGTAAAGCATTGAATAGACATTACAAAAAAGTAGCTTTAGAGAGAAACATTTCGATTCAACATTGCATAAAAAATTATAATAAATGGGTATTGATATTTTTAATTGAATATTGAATATTGAAGTCACCGTTTAGAATATTACTTGAGTAAAAGTCTTAAAGTATGTGATATTTATTGTACTTAAGTACGAAAAGTATTTTTTAAATCTTAAACGTACTTAAGTATTGAAAGTAAAAGTACAAGTAAATGCAAAATGGAAAAGAAGCAAATAAAAATAATATATATAAAATTGTTCATACACTGCTTGAGTAGCAAGATTGTGTTCAGTTTGAACTCTTTCTTCCATTTTGTATTTTTGGGTAAGAATAAGAAGCACTTCATCCGGTGCTTAGTGTCTTTCATGCCAACACAAGAAAACATTTCTGGAATCTGCATCTGAAATAGCATTTAGATGTATTTACACAGTTCGTGTATCTCAGAGGGGACATGGATGCATTTAAACTGCAGTTACAGATGCATAAATAATGTTTTGTTTTTAACATAAAATGTTCAATACTGATATTTGAAATTGAAACATGACGAAATGTGAAATTAAAACCGACAGTAGGTGGCAGAAAGTGACTGTTAATGAGTGAGTCATTGAGATTCAACTATTCATTCAAACGGCTGATTCATTCAGGAACAAAGCATTTGACTGTGTTAATGAGTGAATCACTGAATCATTTATTCAACCGGTTCATTCAAACTACTGATTCATTCAGGAACAAAGCATATGACTGTGTTAATGAGTGAATCACTGAATCATTTATTCAATACATTTTAATTAGGAAATGTAGTGGAGTAAAAGTAAAAGTTGGCTGAAATATAAAAACTCAAGTAAAGTACAGATACTCCCAAAAAATACTTCAGTACTGTAACAAAGTATTATTACTTTTTTACATTACAGCACTGTCATTCATTCATTCATTAAATCGTTCATTCTGACGCATTCAGAAACAAACACAGCTTGTGTGAATGAGTCACTGAATCATTCACTCACTCAGTTTGTTAATATATATAGATTTATGCAGTGTAAGACGACACACAGGTCTGGCCTTAAATATAGTACTAATTTAAAACATTATTTTTTCCCCAAACTTAATCATACCAAATTAATAAAAATAATAATAATAAAAACACTAGGCGAAATTCCCACTTGTGAAAGGTTATCCCATTTCATCTGGAATTGATGGCAATGCTGTGGCATCCATGAGAATGCATTGATTTGTTAGTGTGAGTGACAAACAGCATCGCTACCAGTACAGGTTTTTAAAAAGCTAACGTACCTTTTTGAATGTCTTCATTAGCTTTATTTCCTTTCATCACCCCTGTCCTGGACAAAATGGATTACGCCCTCTTCCCGACATTTGTGACCGATTTCTTCTACACTGCCCTAAAGAAGCTCAAGTCCGAAAGAGTGGCCAAGGACCACAAGAAGGTACGACAAACACTTCACACGAACAAACAGACAGATATGAGCCTTTAAATGAAGCTGTCATCAGAGCATGTTCCTCACTTCCTGTAGAAGCGAGTGGACTTCCTGCAGCTGATGGTCGATTCTCAGACAGGAAAACCTGAGCGTGGAAGCAGCGAGGAACACACGGAGAAAGGTGAAGCATCTCAGAGTCCTCTCACGTTCAGCTGCTTTTCTTCCATTGTTGTGTCTGTCTACACCAGACGCAACTAAATCTATCGCAAACCACAGCCAATCAGAAGAGTGTGTGGGCGGAGCCTCTCTGCATGCGCATCGCTTACGCGGTGCAACACGACAACATTTTCAACTAAAGACAGAACACTTTTTAAGTGTTCGGATGGTCTTTACACGACGATGGCATTTTGGGGCCTAAAAACTTTTGATAACGAGCTTCAAAGTGCAAGTTTTTTCAAATGCGGGATTGGGCTACTTTAACACTGCTACCAGGGGGCCCTCGGTTGGCTAGTTTTGAGTAGCATTGGGCGGGTTTTGTTGTGAAAATCTGGCAACGCTGATCGCCACCTAGTGGCCTGACATTAATAATACAGCATCTTTTGTGGAAGCGTGTGAACGGGGAATGTTTTGACAATGTCTATGAATCCAATCGGAGAAAGTCATATACACTTCGCATGCCTCGAGGGTGAGTAAAACACAGGCTGATTTTCATTTTTGGGTGAACTAACCCTTTATTATAAAGCGGAGAGTTCCGGTGCTTGACTCTGATTGGCTGAGCTGCGTTCGAAGCTGTTGTAAATGACTCTACAAAGTAACACACACCTTTGTTTACGTTTGTGTGTTGCTCGGCAACCACTTTGTAGCAACCACAACTGTTTCTGAGGCGCTACATTGTTTGGTGGAAGAATACTGTTTTTATTAATATCTTTACACTTTATTTGCTCTGTTTTATTTTGTGAAACCTTACTACGTATATGGAATAACCGTTTTATAAAAGCAATAATCCCTGTGAAGCCATGGTTTACAGTGAATTTATAACAGCTAAGGGGGTTTTAGCTCCGCTTCGCGTCGTGCCTAACAACACCCCCTAGCTGTTATAAATTCACTGTAAAGCATGGCTTCACGGGGCTTATTGCTTTAATATATCTCTTGTTTTCCTTATGTTCAAGATCTGAGGTAAATGATATATCGTCACTTTCATCATGGCTATTAAAATCATGCAAAAATTATACACAAACTCAACCATTTTAACATCATTAAAAGTACATCTTCAGTGACTCTTATCTTTGTCACGATTCTCGTTTGCTCACTCTCCTTCACAATAATTCACGTTTAATGGCACGCGTTCCTCACACGGTGTCCTGTGCAGGTCTGAGCGACCACGAGATCCTCTCGCAGTCCATGATCTTCATCTTCGCCGGGTATGAGACCACCAGCAGCACTCTGTCCTTCTTCTTCTACAATCTGGCAACCAACCCGGAGGCCATGAAGAAACTGCAGGAGGAGATCGACCAGACCTTCGCTGATAAGGTAGAGCTCGGAGAACTGAGTGAATCTGTAAGTGTGAAGAGTTTGAGAGGTTAAGCTCTGAACTGTGTTGAAGGCTCCGGTGGACTATGAAGCCGTCATGAACATGGAGTATCTGGACGCGGCGCTGCACGAGTCTCTGCGGCTGTTCCCCGTCGCTGGTCGACTCGAGCGGGTCTGTAAGAAAACGGTGGATATCAACGGCCTCCTCATCCCTAAAGACATGGTGGTGATGATCCCGACATACGCGCTCCACAGAGACCCGGATTACTGGAGCGACCCGGAGAGCTTCAAACCCGAGAGGTCAGTCATTAACCACAAAACACAGCACTGTAGAGAACTAGAGCCGGAGAAACACAGACCTGAGTTCACTCTAAAACCCAACATCTCAGTGGTTCTTCAGAGTAACGGCTTCTGCTTCATTCCCAGGTTCACTAAAGACAACAACGAGTCGATCGACCCCTACATGTACATGCCCTTCGGTCTGGGGCCCAGGAACTGCATCGGGATGAGGTTTGCTCAGGTGACCATGAAGCTGGCCATCGTGGAGATCCTGCAGAGGTTCGACGTCTCCGTGTGTGACCAGACTCAGGTGAGACTCCTACAGCTCACACAAAGCTCAAATCTCAATCGATCCATCGTTTATATCGGCACCAAACTATACCGGTTTGCCCGGCTCTAAACTGACACATTTGGATTAAAACCCAGAGTTCTGCAAGTTTTAAGAAGGTACATTTAAGACGTTTTTAAAGGTACTTGGTAATGCCAAGCAAAGACAAACTAAGGAATAAACTGAAGGGAAAAGAACACGCATACAGTGGGTACGGAAAGTATTCAGACCCCCTTAAATTTTTCAACGGCTTCTGCTTCATTCCCAGGTTCACTAAAGACAACAACGAGTCGATCGACCCCTACATGTACATGCCCTTCGGTCTGGGGCCCAGGAACTGCATCGGGATGAGGTTTGCTCAGGTGACCATGAAGCTGGCCATCGTGGAGATCCTGCAGAGGTTCGACGTCTCCGTGTGTGACCAGACTCAGGTGAGACTCCTACAGCTCACACAAAGCTCAAATCTCAATCGATCCATCGTTTATATCGGCACCAAACTATAGCGGTTTGCCCGGCTCTAAACTGACACATCTGGATTAAAACCCAGAGTTCTGCAAGTTTTAAGAAGGTACATTTAAGATGTTTTTAAAGTTACTTGATAATGCCAAGTAAAGACAAACTAAGGAATAAACTGAAGGGAAAAGAAGAATATACAGTGCTTTTATACATTTGCGTACTTTACACAATGTATGCAGCATTTCTTATTTTACTGAAGTTTTTTTGTTCTATTGCTTGTAATTAGTTTTTTATTCTTATTTAATCACTGACTGTTTACTTGTCTTCAGTGAGCTGGAGTTTTTAGGTTTTTTAAAATATTATTTAGGCTAGTATTAGATTTTTGTGATTTTGACACTGGTGAAAAATAACCATATCGTGATATATATATACTGTTATCGTGAAATACAATGAATCATATCGTGATAGTTGAAGTTTTTGGTCATAGTGCCCACCCCCTGCGAGCGCCACAGTCAAATGAATTCAAACAGAGAGGAGTCACATGCACTCAAGTGATCGCCCGAGGGCTGTGTAGAGGTCACCTGCAGCAGGTCCAGCACCACCACGGGCTGCAGCACCTGACTGTAGTGCTGCAGCAGCTGGGACTCGAGCAGCGCCGGGCTGGACATGATGTGCAGCAGCAGAGACTCCAGCATGCCTTTACACACGGGCCGATTGAGCGAGCCGTCCACCACACGCCACGGCCGGCTGACGAACCACACCGACCCGCTGCCGGAGAGAGAGCAGACAGAGCACTGCATCACACAGAAACATCTCAACACAGCCTTTTCACCAGACTTCAACAGTCATCAGCATCGTAAATACTCCAAAGTTTGGAGTTTGTTTTTGCTATTTGAGCAAATGGGAATGCAAGAAATATATTTGTGGTACTCTCCCATTCACTGCTCTCAAAGTTAACCCAACTATGACGAGTTTTGCTGCTGAGAATCCCGCAAATGTGTAAACGGTCTATCAGAGCCGAGCATCCCAGAGATCCGTGGGAATGAGTGTGTGACTCACTTTGTGTCCCGATCAGCAGCTCCTTCAGCTCTGTCTAAAACAACAACAGAAACATCAACACACACACACACACACGCACACGAAAACTAGAGTCAAAACACCTCAGAGTCCAAACACACACCTTTCATCTGAGAGGGGGCAGGGTCTGTGTTAAGCCCCACCCCTTTGTCATCGGACATATGCTGTTCTGAGCCTCCGTCATCTTTATGGACCGCCTCCTCAGCATCAATCTCCATGGAAGCAGGCTGACTCTCAGCTGTGTCTGTGGAGATGGTCTGATTGACAGCTGTGTCTGTGGAGACGGGATCCAAAGCGACTGTCTCCTGTAATTCTGCTTCCACAGTCTGGCTTTTAGTAGGTGGGGGTGTGTCGTGGGCGGAGTCGAGGGCGGGGCTTCTCATTGGGAACGCCTGCTGCATCTGCACACTCCCACACCTGCTCTGTAACAGCCAATGAGATGCGGCCTCTGCACACACCAGCCTCTGAGAGAGAGCGCCCGCCTCCACCAGCTGCTCCCCGTCCACCAGATCCTGCGCGCGCACACACACACACTCTCTCTGAACAGCTGAACCCGCGGGGAACGCTCACTCATCACTGGTTTGTCTCTCTCTCACCTGTATGTACTGCAGGAGTGTTCTGCTCCGCCCATCCTCGGGCTGGTCCAGGTGTATGAAGTGCTCGCAGAGGTCCTGTCTGTCAACACCAAACTCCGCCGCCTCCTCCACGGCACGCCTGATCTCCGTCACCGCCTGCACATCCTGCACTCCGTATCCCAGCACGCTCACACAGCGGTCCAGAAACACCTGCACACCGACGGGAGCCGAGCGATACACATGCGTGAAGAACAGTGGGAGAGACGGAGGAGCGGATGGAGACAGAGCTGAGACAGCAGCAGCATCTGTGCGTGTGTCTGTGAGCTTGTGAAAGCTGAACATAACTCAAATAAAATCAATAAAATAAAATACAACTAAAATGAATAAAATACATGCCATTTTAAATTAAAAAAAAAAAATATTAGCTGAAAAATAATAAAATAATAAAAAATTGATAAATAAAAGAATAAAAATAACTTAAAAATACTTTAATAAAAATTTATAGAGTTATACAGCTGATAAATTTGTAAAATATTAATGAATAAAACCTATACATGCATTTAAAAAAACAAACAAACAAACAGTAAAAACACAAAAAAATCACTAAAACTTCAACTAAAATTAAAATGAAAACAAAAGATAAAAAATAGAAACTGATAGTGATAGTTGTAGCACTAAAATTAAAATTACTGAAATAAAAATGTATTATTAAAAATGTATAATTATTAAGGTAAATTGTGTGTGTGTGTGTGTGTGAGTGAGTCTGTGTGTGTGTGAGTGAGTCTGTGTCTGTGTGTGGGTGTGTGTGTGAGTGAGTGAGTGTGAGTGAGTGAGTGAGTGAGAGTGTGTGTGAGTGTCTGAATGTGAGTGAGAGTGTGTGTGTGTGTGAGTGTGTGAGTGCGTGTGCGAGAGTGTGTGCGTGAGTGAGTGTCTGAATGAGAGTGTGTAAATGTGTGTGTGCGAGTGCGTGAGTGTGTGTGAGTGCGAGAGTGTGTGCGAGAGTGAGTGTGTGTGCGAGAGTGAGAGAGTGCGCGTGTGTGTGTGTGTGAGAGTGAGAGAGTGTGTCTGAGTGAGAGTGTGTGTGTGAGTGAGTGTGTGTGTGTTTGTGCTGACCGCTGCTGCTGAAGTGTGTGTGTGTGTGTGTGCTGACCGCTGCTGCTGAAGAGTGCGACCACTGCTGCTGAAGAGTGTGTCAGTGTGTGTGTGCTGACCGCTGCTGCTGAAGAGTGTGTGTCAGTGTGTGTGAGTGAGAGTGTGTGTGTCAGTGTGCTGACAGCTGCTGCTGAAGAGTGTGTGTGTGTGTGAGAGTGAGATGTGTGTCAGTGTGTGTGTGTGTGTATGTATGTGTATGCTGACCGCTGCTGCTGAAGAGTGTGTGTGTGTGCTGACCGCTGCTGCTGAAGAGTGTGTGTCAGTGTGTGTGTGAGTGTGTGTGTATGTATGTGTGTGCTGACCGCTGCTGCTGAAGAGTGTGTGTGTGTGCTGACCGCTGCTGAAGAGTGTCAGTGTGTGTGAGTGAGAGTGTGTGTGTGTGTGCTGACCGCTGCTGCTGAAGAGTGTGTGTGTGTGTGTGTGTGCTGACCACTGCTGCTGAAGAGTGTATGTGTGTGTGTGTGTATATATGTGTGTGCTGACCGCTGCTGCTGAAGAGTGTATGTGTGGGCGTCTGTCTCAGCTGCAGGTGGACGTTGCAGGTGTTGACCATGATGCTGTCGGTGCTGTTGGAGTTGTGTGTCTGTGAGCGCAGGACTCCAGGTGTGTAATATCCCCTCATCAGCAGGTAATTAGTGTGAGACGCCTGAGTGGGTTTGACCTCGAGCCTCCTCTTCCTCTCGTCATCCTCCTCCTCTTCTTCCTCCTCCAGCACTTTAGTGAGGCTGAAACACACACACACACACACCATCAGCTGTCTTTGGCACATATATCTATAATGAGTCTTTGGTGCGTATATCAGTAACAAGTCTTTAACACGTATAACTTTAGCGAATTTTATCATATATATCGGTAAGAAGTCTTTGGCACGTATATCTGTAATGAGTCTTTAGCACATGTTGTTAACGAGTCTTTGTTGCGTCTATTGGTTACGATTGCTGAACAGACAACTGAAGATTTCAAACGCATTCACAAGCAAAATTCCTAGGTTTGTGGCTCTTAATTTCCTTTTATTAATTAACCATTTGTAATATGTTCACTGTTAATTTTTTATAAATATAGGATTTGTATTAAATCTATATTAATTTGAGAATCAAAATCAAAAATCAAATCTAAATCGAATCGGAACATCTAAATCGATACCCAGCCCTAATATCAGTAGAGTCTTCAGCGCAGATATGGAGTCTTCAGCATGTATATCGGTGCGCGTTAACCGCGTACAGTACCTCTTGACCACGTCACTGTCCATCAGCGTGCTGTCCACCACCACGATCTGCTGCGGGATGCTGATGTCCACAGACAGCAGCCCCAGGGTCATGAGGGTCAGGCAGCAGGCGCTGGCGCCCCCCGGAGCGTCCATGGGGAACTGCAGCATGCCCTGCGTCTCGTCCTCGTCCGTCTCCGGCTGCACTCCCGATGTCTCAGGCTCCTTCTGGAAGGAGAAGCTGTTGGGTCTGTCGCTGCCGCCGGCCTCGCACAAACCCGTCAGCAGATCGAACGCCTCGTTATAGATGGTGCTGGGGAAACGCCACGTGAAGAACCTGCGGCGGACAGTGCTGAACATGAGCGCACTGCAGGCTGTCTGGAATCACGAGAACTCTGCTAAACTCGGTTTGGTGTGTGTGTTACTTGTAGTAGTGCTGTGAGAGCTGGTAGGACATGGGCAGGAAAGGCAGCGCGTGGCACTTCTTCAGGCCGTAGATGGACGTGGGTCGCCGGCGGTTCACTAGCGCACGATTACGACACGTCTGGAAGGCCTGAGACAAAACCTCCTCCCTGTAGCGCGTGTAGAGACAGAACGTCTGACACACAGAGAGACAGACATCAGTGACACGTGAACACTATATCAACACACGTGTGTGTGTGTGTGTGTGTGTGTGTACCTGGAAGGGCCTGTAGTTCTTCATCTGGGCGTTGGTGAGCACTAGTGTGCTCTGAATCAAATTAAACAGCACCAGAACATGAATGTCCTCCTTCCTGAAACACACACGTGATCATTACAGTCCAACATACAAACACAAGCCGTTACACACAAACACCACTGATGAACACAGAGATGATTAACTTGTGTCTGAACAAAAAATAAAACCCAGCAGCACAAGAACTGAAGCCTTCTCAGTCACCTGGAACTTTACTTTTACTTTTTTTGAAAGAAAAACAAAAAAAACAACTAAATAAATAAATACATTTAATAAATGTAATCAATAATAATAAAACTTGATTTAGAGCATGCACACACCTCTTGATGATGTCTTTAGTGCGTTCAGTTGATCCGTCTGCGATAGCGAACACTTTAAACCTGAGAAAACACACACACTTAGACTGAAAGACGTCCACAGAGAATAAGAGTGTGTCAGTGTTATTTACTAAAACTATTAAAAATAGTTTGTTAATGGAAATAAGCTGAAGTTAAATAAAAAGTTAGATTAAAAACTCAATGAAATTTAGAAATTTCATATTTAGAAACTGATAGAAGTATTAAAATCACTAGGATCTAAACCTGAAATAAAAATAATTTAAAGCCATTCAGAAAAAAAAAAAAAAAACAATTAAAAAAAAGCAGAAAGCAGACAAAAGCAGTCAAAAAATTAATAAAACTTCAACTACACTTAAAAATAAAACTGAGAATTTTGAAAAATTGTGAATTGTCATTTAGAAAATTGTGTGTGTGTGTGTGTGTGTGTGTGTGTGAGAGAGAGTGTGTGTGTGAGTGTGTGTGTGTGTGTGTGTGTGTACTTGTTGAAGAGCTGTTCTCTGGTGTCTGGTATGATGACGTCGCTGGAGCCGTAGCTGGTGCTGAACTTTGACCTCAGAGAGCGAACAAACTCCTTATACTCCGCTGCACACACCTGTAACACACACACACACAGTGAAGTTTGAATCTATTGGCACTTCACGAATCAATGTAATTCATAGTCACGATCCAATTCCAAAACAATTCCAAAGTAGATCTTATTTTTTCCTATCGTTTACTCTGTGATGGAAATCCCAAACACAGTAACATCACACTTAACTTTGCTCATTCAGCTCTGCTCAATAATTGAGTTATTTAATGTTAAGCCAGCTTCTCTTGCAATTTTTTAGGGGTGAAAAACATTAAAATACTTTAAAATAGAAACTAATTCAGATATTTGAGACCCAATTTTCTTAACAAAATTCTAAAACTAAATTTGGATTAACATGACAAAGCCTTTTACAGGTATCAAGAGAACGAAACACTTTTTGTGGACGTTCAGATACTCGCTGGAAGGAACTGGCAGCAAGAAAATACCACTTAAAATCAACTGAGATTCAGAACAGTGGACTGATCCAGAATCATAAGAGATCAATGTCTCACCTTCACATCATTATAGTCGCCAGTCCAGTTCATGAATTTGGCCATCAGCTCTTTATCCTGATACATCTCAGCCAGACAAATCCTGAAAACACAAGCATCAAGAGTCTAAACTGTGTGCTGTTACTCTGAGGTCAGTGTTTGAGTCGGTCTGCAGTCATTATAATGAACTGTACATGAATCAGCAGAAGTCTGTGAAATGCGCTTGTGTGTGTGTGTGTGTGTGTGTGTGTGAGAGAGAGAGTGTTTGCACACACACACACCTGTAGTTCAGGCAGGTCTGCGGGTTCTTCATGATGTAGCGTGCACGCCGGCCGACAGACAGTGATGTTTTATCCAGAGATAACTCAAACTCAGCGTGCAGCACGTCACGCACCACCGTCCAGGGCACGAACGGCCTCTTCAGCTGCACACACACACACACACACACACACAGACACACATGTGCAGAGACACAGACACAGACACAGACACACAGACACAGACGCAGACACACAGACACACGTGCAGACACACACACACACGTGCAGACACACACACACACGTGCAGACACACACACACACGTGCAGACACACACACACACGTGCAGACACACACACACACGTGCAGACACACACACACACGTGCAGACACACACACACACGTGCAGACACACACACACACGTGCAGACACACACACACACGTGCAGACACACACACACACGTGCAGACACACACACACACGTGCAGACACACACACACACGTGCAGACACACACACACACGTGCAGACACACACACACACGTGCAGACACACACACACACGTGCAGACACACACACACACGTGCAGACACACACACACACGTGCAGACACACACACACACGTGCAGACACACACACACACGTGCAGACACACAGACACAGACAGACAGACACACACACACACACAGACACACACAGACAGACACACACGTGTGTTCACTAGCAGTGCTGGTGGTAATGCATTACAAGTAATCAGATTACTTTAACTAGTACAGTAATGCATTACTTTTTAATTTAGAAGGAAATATCAGAGTTAGCTTATTTTCTATGACAGCTCTGGTGTTGCCACGGTGACAGAAATCAGGAGTAAGTGCAGAGCGTTGTGTGTGAACATGATCTTACTGTAACTCTAGACTAAATATCAACATGTGTTTACTCATCTCACTGCACACAAACACATTCAGTGCTCCTCACAATCAATAAATGCAAACTCGGAATATTATACAAACCTGCAATAATTAAATATGTTAGATATGACAAATATCAATATATTTAATCCAATTTTATTAACCAGTGTCTTTGCTGCTGACCTTCGATGATCCACTTCAATTCCATTTGTAAAAAAATGTTTTTATATTAAAAAATAACTAGCAAGCCCCACCCAGATTTCAAAAGTAACGTAACGCATTGCTTTCCATTAAAAGCAATTAAGTAACGTAATAACTTTTTTTAGGGAGTAAAGCAATATTGTAATGCATGACTTTTAAAAGTAACTTTCCCCAACACTGCTGAGTGAGTGAGTGTGAGTGTGTGTTTGAGTGTGTGAGTGAGTGTGTAAGTGAGTGAGTGTGTGAGTGAGTGAGTGTGTG
>NW_015507498.1:29235-30521 GCF_001515645.1 Sinocyclocheilus grahami | reverse complement strand
CACAGACACAAACACACATGTGCAGAGACACAGACACAGACACAGACACACAGACACAGACGCAGACACACAGACACACGTGCAGACACACACACACACGTGCAGACACACACACACACGTGCAGACACACACACACACGTGCAGACACACACACACACGTGCAGACACACACACACACGTGCAGACACACACACACACGTGCAGACACACACACACACGTGCAGACACACACACACACGTGCAGACACACACACACACGTGCAGACACACACACACACGTGCAGACACACACACACACGTGCAGACACACACACACACGTGCAGACACACACACACACGTGCAGACACACACACACACGTGCAGACACACACACACACGTGCAGACACACACACACACGTGCAGACACACACACACACGTGCAGACACACAGACACAGACAGACAGACACACACACACACACAGACACACACAGACAGACACACACGTGTGTTCACTAGCAGTGCTGGTGGTAATGCATTACAAGTAATCAGATTACTTTAACTAGTACAGTAATGCATTACTTTTTAATTTAGAAGGAAATATCAGAGTTAGCTTATTTTCTATGACAGCTCTGGTGTTGCCACGGTGACAGAAATCAGGAGTAAGTGCAGAGCGTTGTGTGTGAACATGATCTTACTGTAACTCTAGACTAAATATCAACATGTGTTTACTCATCTCACTGCACACAAACACATTCAGTGCTCCTCACAATCAATAAATGCAAACTCGGAATATTATACAAACCTGCAATAATTAAATATGTTAGATATGACAAATATCAATATATTTAATCCAATTTTATGAACCAGTGTCTTTGCTGCTGACCTTCGATGATCCACTTCAATTCCATTTGTAAAAAAATGTTTTTATATTAAAAAATAACTAGCAAGCCCCACCCAGATTTCAAAAGTAACGTAACGCATTGCTTTCCATTAAAAGCAATTAAGTAACGTAATAACTTTTTTTAGGGAGTAAAGCAATATTGTAATGCATGACTTTTAAAAGTAACTTTCCCCAACACTGCTGAGTGAGTGAGTGTGAGTGTGTGTTTGAGTGTGTGAGTGAGTGTGTAAGTGAGTGAGTGTGTGAGTGAGTGAGTGTGAGTGTGTGTTTGAGTGTGTGAGTGAGTGTGTAAGTGAGTGAGTGTGTGAGTGAGTGAGTGTGAGTGTGTGTTTGAGTGTGTGAGTGAGTGTGTAAGTGAGTGAGTGTGTGAGTGAGTGAGTGTGTGAGTGTGTGAGTGAGTG
>NW_015507498.1:25954-29045 GCF_001515645.1 Sinocyclocheilus grahami | reverse complement strand
TTGAGTGTGTGTGTGTGTGTGTGTGAGTGTGTGAGTGTGTGTGTGTGTGAGTGTGTGTGAGTGTGTGTGTGTGTGTGTGTGTGTGTGTGTGTGTGTGTGAGTGTGAGTGTGAGTGAGTGTGTGAGTGAGTGTGTGTGTGTGTGTGTGAGTGTGTGTGTGATTGAGAGTGTGTGTGTGAGTGAGAGTGTGTGTGTGTGTGTGTGTGAGTGTGAGTGAGTGTGTACCTTGCAGTTGAGGAAGTGGCTGGCGACACGGCACAGCATCAGCAGGCTGTCCTCCATGTGTGTCCAGGTGACTCTCTGTCTGGTCATCTGCAGGAGAGCGCGGCGGTCCGTCTCGTCCTGAGCCTGGCTCTGTCTGCTTGCGCGCACTGACACACACACACACACACTTTAAACACATGACTTCGTGACTGTTCAGAGCTAATGTCCTGCTAGTGTTAGTGACCTCTCTTCTTCTTGCGGGTGGGTTTGCTGCTCTCCTTCTTCTCTCTCTTGCGTTTGAGGTTTCGTCCTCCGCGCACCTCCTGGTTCCTGCTGGACGGCTCTGAGCTGGTGCGCACCTCCTCCTCCAGGACAGCAGGGGGCGCCGCCTTCACGCCGCTCTGAGCCGCTGCGGACGCCACAGAAACCGGTTCACTAGCGCAACTATCAAACGGGCTTAGGTTTCTTACTTTCATAAAAGTGTGTGGAATAACGCAAAATCGTGAAATGGCATCTGCAGTTAAATTAAATAAATTAATTCATTAATTAAATGATTAATTAAATAGAAGAGTCAAGCGCATTGCTGTGTTCATTTACACACGAGCAGCTCATGATCTGGTGTTTAAGCGTCGCTGTTCACATCACATATAACGTGCATTTGAAAATGCAATATGCGCCAACAATCTTCCCAAATCTGAAATAAGCACTTATAAACGGTGTTTTGTCAACAGAAGAGAAGCGTTAAAGGCTTCCTGTGGTTTTCCGCAAAAATAAAAGCTTGATGATTTTACACTGAAATATTACAATAGCAACACTTTTTTTTTAATAGTTATTTTGTTAAGTTATAATAATAACAATAATAAAACCAGTTATTGTCATTATTATTATTGCCATATTGACAAAATAAAGCAAAAAAAAAATTTGCAATCATAATTTAGTACAACTCTAGTGGTGAAAATCTAGTAGATCCAGTGCTGTGTCAACTCAGTAACTCTTTCCCTGCCATTGACAGAATGTTTTGGCATTACAGAATGAAATATCAAAAGCAAAGGCTCTGTGCCTTGTTTTGACATATTGCATGTTCAGATATTCATACTAAATATTCTGGAGGCCACTGAACTCTAGTGAAAATGATAAAAAATGCTGGCAGTGGCGGGCAACTTTACAAAAATAAAATGCTGGCAGGGAAAGAGTTAATGGCTGTTACTTCATGACACTGGATTGACCAATCACAACTCTCCATCAGTGAGTTTCGTGTGTGTGTGTGTGTGTGTGTTACCGGTGAGCGTGGCAGGTTTGGGCGGAGGGAGTTTGGACAGCAGGTTCCTCAGTCTGACCGTAGGATGGGTTCCTGTCTTTTGGGTTTCAGTGCTCTGACAACATCACAAGCACATAAACACACCACTGCAACACTACTGACACGGCTCTATACAGTCTGAGTGTGTGTGTGTGTGTGTGTGTGTGTGTGTACCTGTTTGCTGGGGTTGATCAGGTGACTGGTCCAGGTCCAGTTGCGTTTCAGATGGCTGAAGAACGATGAGTCCAGTCCGCCTGCGCCCTGCCCGTCGCCGGGGGTAACACCATCATCCACCACATCACAACTGCCCCTAGCAACCGAGAACACAACGGCTCATCAGCCAATCAGGCGGCAGACAGTCCAGCCTGAGCCAATCAGAGCGGCAGACTCACTGTAACGTGTACAGCAGCCTGGAGTTACGCTCCGTTGCCATGACAACATCAGATTCCTCCATCTCCGCTGCATCTTCGCTTGGACGCGGCCGGATCACACCTGAAACACACAAACATATGTGTGTGTGTGTGTGTGTGTGTATATATATATATATATACATATACACACACACACACACACACACACACACACACACATATACACAGCAGTTCTTTCTGGTCCTAGAATCTGATTGGCTGATAAGAGTGTTGATATTAGAGTCCAACAGAACTCCAGCCATTTCACTGTTTGTATCACTCCGCTTGCAGTATTTCTCACAGCGAGTGTCATGGCGGACGCCCAAATCCACCATAATTAACTAATACAGTTTCTGTGTCACGTAATGTAGTTTTGAGAGTTTTTTTAGTCGAGAATGTACTTGTTTGGACTTCAAGCATGCGGTTTGTTAATAAAGATAACTTCTATTTGAAAATTTGTTCTGATGTTTTCGGAGTTGTGAGCTCCAGAGTGTCAGCAGCCATTCTATGTATATATATATATATATAAATAACATATACATATAGGGCCTAAAACTAACTTTTTGCCACACCTGCCAATGGTCGGTGACATGATAAAATTTACCGGCCAAAATTTTTTCTTACCGGCCATGAAACTCTTTTTGCAAAAACAGGCAGTCATTACTACTAAATTGACTAAACATATTTACAATGTTTTTGTCCTGCTGGTGCATTTTCCCTCAATTTTACCTATTAATTATAGCCATTCAACATTACAGTATAATTGAAAGCCATTATTTTTAACATTTAATAGGCTCTGAAATAGGCTATATAACAACTTATAATTTAAGTGATTTTAAAACGATCTTCACAAACTATATTATATATGCATAAACTATACAGATTAATCTTTATTCAAGCTATAAAAGTTAATCAGCGACTAGAACAGTCCAAGGATTTCTCTTTTTCTTTGCTTTACATCAATGACAGACTTCAGCAGGTTTCACTTTCAAATCAGCGCCGTCTCTTTAAAACCTGATGCACATGACGCGGATCTGACACACATCTGATTCTCTCCCAACTCTTTATGGTCATTTAAGACTTTATAACACATTTAAGACTACGTTTACAAGGTAACTAGCCAAAACCGTGCATTTTGAAATAATTGTGTGTTTTTGTGCGTTGAGCGGTCTGAAGCGGCT
>NW_015507498.1:18454-20954 GCF_001515645.1 Sinocyclocheilus grahami | reverse complement strand
CAAAACGAGTAAGAAAGCTTGGAGGCATACACGGCATACACCTTGATGTCAAATAAAATAAAGTACACAAAGTTTAAATAAAAGTAAAAATTAAACACTGAGGAACCAATTAAATAAGAAACAGATGTCTAAAAACTTCCAAAATCACCATAGATGAACAGCAAAAGTCAACAGGTTTTCCAAAATATTGGCAAACAGGTGCTTTTGCATTTGGTTTCTAAACGAACTCATCTGCTATGGTCTAGTCTGTCTCAGCTCCCTCTTCTGGTCCGTCAGCTGGACTCGCTCTCCTCACTAGTGATGAATGCCTGCTTCACGCTGTGGGGAAGTGTGTGAGATCCGCGTCTGTTACCTTGATCATGCTGATTCGCTCCAGTAATCTGCAGATCATGCGTCCCTCCAGCTTCCCGAGGTTGAGTCGTCCTCGCAGCGCCGACTGAGAGATCCCTCTGGTCCCGGTCGACACCACTGCAGCAGCCAATCACAGAGCACACATCACACAAAGACACGCCCACTGGTGTCACCGTAGAGCTAGAACCATCTCTCAAACTCGTTTTCGTTAGCTGTCGTTATAGGTATCATTATCTTTATGGTTATCATCATCATTATTATAGTTATCGTTAAGGTTATAGCTGTCATTATACTGATTGTTATAGTTATTATCGTTATGGCTCTAGGTGCGCCTGAAGGCTGCGGTATGCAGCGAGAGAAGCGTGAGTAGCGAGCGATGTCTGACCGATGTCGTAGGCCTGCGTGAGCATGTCTCGCTCGATGATGCGCGGCTCGCCGAGGACGCTCCTCCTGGCGCACGCATCTCCGTCTTCATCGTTGTTCTCCTCGTCCTCCTCCTCCTCCGCCTCCTTCTGTCCGTACGGCTTCAGCAGCTTCAGACAGCGCACGAACACGTCAGTGCCTAACAACCAATCACACGAGCCCGTCAGCTCACAGCGCTGCGCCTGCTCCAATCAGATGAGCTAGACTGCGGCGCGACCTCTGACCTCGAAGCGTTTTGAAGGGGCCTCCACCGGGGTCGAGCTCCTTCAGAGGGATCCTCACCACGCTCACCATCTTAGCAGCCAACATGTACTGATACACGCGCTTGAAGGTGCGCTCGCTCACACGCTACACACAACAACATGCAACATTACCACATCACCATCATTGTCTCATTACCGCTGTAGACATCATCACTGTTAACATTATAGTTATCTGTAAATATGACAGTAACTATAAGATTAAGGATAATACGGTGGTCACCAGCTGCTCGCGGATCTTCATCATGATGCCGGTCTTGTCAGGCAGCTCAGAGAGGAGGTTAGATGTGGACTCCATCAGGATATCATACTTACTCCTCCTGACACAGACACACAGACACAGACAAACAGACACACAGCCGATCAGTGAGCCGCATCCCATCAGCCTGTGACATCAGCGTAGCGTGTGTGTGTGTGTGTGTGTGAGAGAGAGAGTGAGTGTGTATGTGTGCGTGCGAGAGTGTGTGCGTGTGCGTGCGTGTGAGAGAGAGTGTGAGTGTGTGCGCGTGTGTATGAGAGAGTGCGTGTGAGAGAATGAGTGGGCATGTGAGAGAGTGAGTGTGAGTGTGTGTGAGCGAGTGTGTCAGCGAGAGAGAGAGTGTGTGTGTGTGTGTGTGTGTGAGAGAGAGAGAGAGTGCATGTGAGAGAGTGTATGCGTGAGAGAGTGCGTGTGAGCACGTGTGAGAGTGCGTGTGCGAGAGTGCGTGCGCGCGTGCGTGAGAGAGAGAGTGTGTGTGTGTGTGTCAGTGTGTGTGTGTGTGTCAGTGTGTGTGTGTGTGTCAGTGTGTGTGTGTGTGTCAGTGTGTGTGTGTGTGTCAGTGTGTGTGTGTGTGTCAGTGTGTGTGTGTGTGTCAGTGTGTGTGTGTGTGTCAGTGTGTGTGTGTGTGTCAGTGTGTGTGTGTGTGTCAGTGTGTGTGTGTGTGTCAGTGTGTGTGTGTGTGTCAGTGTGTGTGTGTGTGTCAGTGTGTGTGTGTGTGTCAGTGTGTGTGTGTGTGTCAGTGTGTGTGTGTGTGTCAGTGTGTGTGTGTGTGAGAGAGGGCGTGTGAGAGAGAGAGAGAGTGCATGTGAGAGAGTGTGTGCGTGAGAGAGTGCGTGTGAGAGAGTGTGTGTGCGTGTGTGAGCACGTGTGAGAGTGCGTGTGCGAGAGTGCGTGCGCGCGTGCATGAGAGAGAGCGTGCGTGCGTCCGAGAGAGCGTGCGTGCGTCCGAGAGAGCGTGCGTGCGTCCGAGAGAGCGTGCGTGCGTCCAAGAGAGCGTGCGTGCGTGCGTGCGAGAGAGTGCGTGCGTGCGTGCGAGAGAGTGCGTGCGTGCGTGCGAGAGAGAGTGCGTGCGTGCGTGCGAGAGAGAGTGCGTGCGTGCGAGAGTGTGTGTGTGTGTGCGAGAGAGTGCGTGCGTGCGAGTGTGAGAGAGTGCGTGCGTGCGTGAGAGAGTGTGAGAGAGAGAGTGTGAGAGAGTGAGTGTGAGAGA
>NW_015507498.1:7213-10003 GCF_001515645.1 Sinocyclocheilus grahami | reverse complement strand
ACACACCCACACACACACACACACACACACACACACACACACTCACTTCTAAAAACATCTACTGGACTTCATTTTTATTTTATAATATTAATTAATAATATGATGCATACAGTGATTACAACTTAATGTACATCATAATTGTGTTGCTATTTACTATTTTTGGGGGTCAATATGACCTGCAAACAACATAATTAATAACAATACTAATTATATTAATGCTAGATGGTACACACAATTGTTCTTCATCTTCACAACAGCTCTGAACTAGATAAAGTGCTTAGTTTCTATTTCAGACATCTGTTTACTTCAGCACTACAGCTGCAGCATCTCACCCACCCACATCTCACCCATATCTCACCACATCTCACTCGCATCTCACCCGCATCTCACCGCATCTCACCCGCATCTCACCCACATCACACTGCATCTCACTCTCATCTCACCCACATCTCACAGCATCTCACCCGCATCTCTCCCGCATCACACCGCATCTCACACGCATCTCACTCGCATCTCACCCACATCACAGTGCATCTCACTCGCATCTCACCCACATCTCACAGCATCTCACCCGCATCTCACCCGCATCACACCGCATCTCACACGCATCTCACCCGCATCTCACCCGCATCACACACGCATCACACACGCATCTCACCCACATCTCACTGCATCTCACCCGCATCTCACCCGCATCTCACTCGCATCTCACCTGCATCTCACCGCATCTCACCCACCCACATCTCACCCATATCTCACCCACATCTCACCCGCATCACACACGCATCTCACTCGCATTTCACCGCATCTCACCCACCCACATCTCACCCATATCTCACCACATCTCACTCGCATCTCACCCACATCTCCACCGCATCTCACCCGCATCACACCGCATCTCACCGCATCTCACCCGCATCTCACCGCATCTCACCCGCATCTCACCCACATCACACCGCATCTCACCCACATCACACCGCATCTCACCCGCATCACACCGCATCTCACCCGCATCACACCGCATCTCACCGCATCTCACCCGCATCTCACCCGCATCTCATCCGCATCTCACCCGCATCTCACCGCATCTCACCCACATCTCACTGCATCTCACCCACATCTCATCCACCCACATCTCACCCATATCTCACCGCATCTCACCAACTGATCACAAGTACAAACACACACACTCACAGACACACACACTCACACAGGAACTCACAGACACACACATCCTATTAGACTTCTGTTTTTATATACAGCTAGTTATAAATACTAACCTACACACCAAACCTAACAGAAAACTTAGTTTTTTAAAACTTTATTATGAGAATGTTCCCAAAGTGAGGTTTTCTCAGGTTTCAAGTTATCTCAAGTTTCTCCCACTTCTAAGTACATTTTGTCTCTGAAATATGGCAATGAAAGATTAAGATGTATATAAAACTTTACAGATGTGTAGGTAACACAGGTGACAGTGCAGCAGTGTGAAACGCCTCTGAACGCTCCTGCAGATATTGTTCTGGAATGAAGCTCTGCTGTGTGACTGCTCTCTCCCGCTGTGACCCCGTCTCCTGCGATCAGGAAAGGTCACGGTGAAGGCTAGTCGTCTCCAGAGAGCGACACGTATGGCTAATCACTATTGTTTCACAGCGCTGTGACCTTTAACCCGAGACGCCCGCCGAGACACCAGGACTCAGCACTCTATAACCACTCTTCAGCTGCAGTACACACAAAACCAGAATCAGTGTTTCAGAATCAGTCAATTCAGGAGCATTTCTCAGGATCTGTCAGTAATAATGAAGGGGAACTGTGTCTTTGAAAGCCTACTTTTATATAATGAAAAATCTGGGATTTGAATCCTTCTCTTCATATTCCACAGACAGAAGAATCGCTTGGATTTCACGACTCAATCTCACCCGAAATATTTAAAACACATTACTACTGACAAACACATGGGATTTTAGTTGTTTAATTGGATTTCTTCTTTTCAGAGGAAAATGTGTCCAAAATGACACAAGAGTCCCGTACAATGAACAGAAACTGTTAATATCACCCAACATATAGAAGTAAAAACAAAAGCCTGAACATAACACACAAACTTTGTAGAAATGGTTTTAAAAACACAGCCACAGTCATGTGACACACGTTCACTCAAGCTCCGCCTCCTTCGTCCCGTTGCCAGCGGTTATGTCGCAGCTCTCTGCGCTCCCATCCACTTTCTCTCCCTCCCCGTGTTCCTGCGTTTGATGGACTGCCTCCTGCGGGCCTGTGTTCTGATTGGTTGCGTTCTGCGGGCCCGTGCTCTGATTGGTGGGCTCCTTGGCCACTTCCTGCAGGTTGTACTTGCGGAAGAGCGTGTAGTCCTTGAGGACGCTGACACAGCAGACCGCCTTGATGATCTCGATGATGATGGAGAGCTCAGGGTTGGTCAGATCCACCTTATTCAGTGGATTCAGCTTCCCCACCAGACCTAAACCCAGCAGAGAACAGACAGAGATGAGACACGTGTGTGTGTGTGTACTGGTTTATATATTCTGGTGGGGACTTAAACCTGAATACACACAAACTCATGGGGACTCATGTCATGGTGGGGACCTAAATTGTGGTCCCCACGGGTACAAAAGCTTATAAATCATACAGAATGAAGTTTTTTGAAAATCTAAAAATGCAGAAAGTCTCCTGTGAGGGGTAGGTTTAGGGGTAGGGTTGGTGTAGGGCAATAGAATATACGGTCTGTACAGTATAAAAACCATTACACCTATGGAGAGTCCCCACTTTTCACAAAAACAA
>NW_015507498.1:0-3089 GCF_001515645.1 Sinocyclocheilus grahami | reverse complement strand
GCATCTCACCCACATCACACCGCATCTCACCCGCATCACACCGCATCTCACCCGCATCACACCGCATCTCACCGCATCTCACCCGCATCTCACCCGCATCTCATCCGCATCTCACCCGCATCTCACCGCATCTCACCCACATCTCACTGCATCTCACCCACATCTCATCCACCCACATCTCACCCATATCTCACCGCATCTCACCAACTGATCACAAGTACAAACACACACACTCACAGACACACACACACACTCACACAGGAACTCACAGACACACACATCCTATTAGACTTCTGTTTTTATATACAGCTAGTTATAAATACTAACCTACACACCAAACCTAACAGAAAACTTAGTTTTTTAAAACTTTATTATGAGAATGTTCCCAAAGTGAGGTTTTCTCAGGTTTCAAGTTATCTCAAGTTTCTCCCACTTCTAAGTACATTTTGTCTCTGAAATATGGCAATGAAAGATTAAGATGTATATAAAACTTTACAGATGTGTAGGTAACACAGGTGACAGTGCAGCAGTGTGAAACGCCTCTGAACGCTCCTGCAGATATTGTTCTGGAATGAAGCTCTGCTGTGTGACTGCTCTCTCCCGCTGTGACCCCGTCTCCTGCGATCAGGAAAGGTCACGGTGAAGGCTAGTCGTCTCCAGAGAGCGACACGTATGGCTAATCACTATTGTTTCACAGCGCTGTGACCTTTAACCCGAGACGCCCGCCGAGACACCAGGACTCAGCACTCTATAACCACTCTTCAGCTGCAGTACACACAAAACCAGAATCAGTGTTTCAGAATCAGTCAATTCAGGAGCATTTCTCAGGATCTGTCAGTAATAATGAAGGGGAACTGTGTCTTTGAAAGCCTACTTTTATATAATGAAAAATCTGGGATTTGAATCCTTCTCTTCATATTCCACAGACAGAAGAATCGCTTGGATTTCACGACTCAATCTCACCCGAAATATTTAAAACACATTACTACTGACAAACACATGGGATTTTAGTTGTTTAATTGGATTTCTTCTTTTCAGAGGAAAATGTGTCCAAAATGACACAAGAGTCCCGTACAATGAACAGAAACTGTTAATATCACCCAACATATAGAAGTAAAAACAAAAGCCTGAACATAACACACAAACTTTGTAGAAATGGTTTTAAAAACACAGCCACAGTCATGTGACACACGTTCACTCAAGCTCCGCCTCCTTCGTCCCGTTGCCAGCGGTTATGTCGCAGCTCTCTGCGCTCCCATCCACTTTCTCTCCCTCCCCGTGTTCCTGCGTTTGATGGACTGCCTCCTGCGGGCCTGTGTTCTGATTGGTTGCGTTCTGCGGGCCCGTGCTCTGATTGGTGGGCTCCTTGGCCACTTCCTGCAGGTTGTACTTGCGGAAGAGCGTGTAGTCCTTGAGGACGCTGACACAGCAGACCGCCTTGATGATCTCGATGATGATGGAGAGCTCAGGGTTGGTCAGATCCACCTTATTCAGTGGATTCAGCTTCCCCACCAGACCTAAACCCAGCAGAGAACAGACAGAGATGAGACACATAATGCTTTTTCCTTTTTGTAAAAATTTCATTTAAGACAAATAAAAAGAAAGTAAACTGAACCAGAGGGAGACAAAATATTGTTTGAATTTTATAGGGATGGGTCATGATTTTTGAATATTCGATTAGTTGATTTAATTATAGAATATCGAACAGGTTGTGCGATTATTAGAGGTCGACCGATATGGGTTTTTCACTGGCCGATGCCGATATTTAAAAATCAAGGCAGCCGATGGCCGATATATGATGCCGATTTTTTTGCCCGATATGTTTGGCCAATTTTCTTTTTTTTTCCCCCCATTCATCTCATAAAAGTGAGTTTGAGCAAATGATTATTGCAGGGTACAAGATAGTATTAGTGGTAGTAGCCCAATTTAGAGTAATAATACATGGCTCAAAACTTAAGCACCTTCTCAAAACAGTTCTGAAGCATGCTTTTTGTTTGTTTGCTGACAGACACCAGTGTTTCCCACAGACTGCAAATTAATTATCTGCCAGCAGGAGGCGCTGTTGGAGCGGGCGATATAGCGGTTTGTCCGGTAACGGCTGTAATCAAACAAGCACTGCGCTCACAAACGCTACTTTATCAGGCATTACAGGAAAGACGAAATTAAAATGACATCGAAGCTTTTCTGAAAAAGTTTCAATATCTTGCCTTCACTTTCATTTTGGACCATCTCCAAAAAGACATTTAAAATCTAAACATATGATTTACAAGTTTAACATGCGTTTATCAAAGTAGGAAATAATTAGTGTTCTTGAAATAAGAAATGGAGGCGGGTCCGGACTGAATTCCCTCTGGGGTCCGGACTTTGAGAAGCACTGCTCTATAGTGACAGTGATACTCTATAGTGACAGTAATACTCTATAGTGATACTCTACATTAACAGTACAGTGATAGTGACAGTAATACTCTATAGTGACAGTAATACTCTATAGTGATACTCTACAGTGACAGTGATACTCTACAGTGATAGTGACAGTAATACTCTATAGTGACAGTAATACTCTATAGTGATACTCTACAGTAACAGTGACAGTACAGTGATAGTATAGTGATACTCTATAGTGACAGTGATACTCTATAGTGATACTCTACAGTAACAGTACAGTGATAGTGACAGTAATACTCTATAGTGACAGTAATACTCTATAGTGATACTCTACAGTAACAGTGACAGTACAGTGATAGTATAGTGATACTCTATAGTGACAGTGATACTCTATAGTGATACTCTACAGTAACAGTACAGTGATAGTGACAGTAATACTCTATAGTGACAGTAATACTCTATAGTGATACTCTACAGTAACAGTGACAGTACAGTGATAGTATAGTGATACTCTATAGTGACAGTGATACTCTATAGTGATACTCTACAGTAACAGTACAGTGATAGTGACAGTAATACTCTATAGTGACAGTAATACTCTATAGTGATACTCTACAGTGACAGTGATACTCTACAATGATAGTATAGTGTTACACTATAGTGACAGTACAGTGACAGTGATACTCTACAGTGATAGTATAGTG
>NW_015507497.1:67116-68306 GCF_001515645.1 Sinocyclocheilus grahami | reverse complement strand
AACTAGTTATGGTTAGTTATTCATATTTCCTGTCATGAGCTGATTTGTTACACCTTAAATTTGAGTGCCATTTCTATATGTATGTTCATTTATGTTCATCAGGATTTAAGTTTACTTGTAAGTTTTCATGTGTTTATTTCTGTTTGTATAAAGATTAAGGGTCTTCATGTTCTGGTTTGTGTGTTTGTTGTTAAGAATAGTTCAAAAACAACCTTAATAATGTCTCAGGAAGCTTTCGTACAAGCAAGCAGGCGTAGTGTCCACTCCCTGCTCTTCCCCTTTGACTCTTGATATCTGACACTTTTGCCCTGAGACAACTTCCTGGACACATACCACACCCATGACCACATGTGCCGCTTGTGCTTCTTAGTGACTAAAATAAACATGTTAATCATTTTATCTCCTGGTTCTATAGCAAATTTTAGCTCCATTTAGCAAACTGTACATCCAAATGTCACTAATACATCAATCATCAGTAAATAAAAAAAAACAAAATGTTGCCTTATCCTGACAGCGTATGCTGTCTGTAAACTATCTCAGCACTATCCATCTGTTGCCTGTTCACACTCAATCAGTTCAGTTGTCAAACTTTGAACTCACCGGCACTGTCACAGCGTGTTCGTCTGTGGAACTCCTTTGGAAGTGCATCCATTTTTAGGGAAAATTAGCAGATAACCTTAAATATCGATCTCCGACTTCTGTCATGAGCAGTGTGATGTACTTCAGATGCTCATTTTAATGTGCATTCTCTCCCCCATCATCCCCCACCGTTGACACGTAGACATATGATCTGTGCCGCCTGGCCTTGTCCTTTAACATGCTCGGCAAGCAGGCTGCTCAAAACAGCAGCAAAGGCTATGCTTGTGGCTTTTAACCTTTATGCTTTCCATTAACCACACACACAGTCTTTAAGTTTACATGCAGTATAAACCGCTAGCCTATGTCAATTTTATGGTTAGGTTTGATCTGGAGTTCTTTTAATAAGAACAATAATAGTTATTAATGGTTATAAAATTCAGATGTAGCCAGCAGGCTAGAGGTGCATGATATATTACTGCCATATCAGTTAACTGAATTTTTGTTATTGGTATCTGACTGTTATTGTTACTTATATATGAGTGAATAGCCTACTGAATAATTAATTGTGCATACTAATTTATACCATTTTCATATTTAGATTATCTTTTTTT
>NW_015507497.1:49218-66839 GCF_001515645.1 Sinocyclocheilus grahami | reverse complement strand
TTTTTTATGTTGGCCATCAAGTGTAGACAAAACACAATACCAAAATTCATCATACAAAAGAAAGGTAACGTTTCTTTATAATATTTAGTTAAACTATATCCATCTTCTTTGTATTTAATATATCTTTACCTTGCATAGTTTTGTTCATGTATTGGGATGCAAGTCTATCTATCTATCTTGTCAATCTTGAGGAAAGTTCAGATCTTTCAGTTTTGCTTTTACTTTACCACATGCCAGTCATGTAAGATTGCTTGGTGTGTCATATCTTAATGTGGATATTATAACACTGTTCATTTGTTTAATCTTGTGCAATAAAAACCATTAGGTCAATTTGTGTTTTAGTAGTGTTATGTTGCTTAGAAACTAGAGCACTACTGTGATATTGATGAATGTACATTATCCAACTCAAAAATCTGTGAAGTTATGAATGTATGTATGCAAACATAAAAAGCAAACATTTATTTTCAGTCATTCAATGTGTAAAACTAAGCATTGCAAGCCACATAAAAATACACCACATTTAGCTATGATTATCCAGTATAATGACCTTGATGGTTGAAAGCTGAAAGACAATAAGAACAAACTCCCTTCTGTTTTTCAGAATACAATAAGGTATGAGAGCATAGCCTATATCCTGCCACAAGATGTATAGCAGTTGGGCCCCAAATAACCACAACTTTCATAAAGATGAACATCCATGTCCTCGAAGCGAGAAAACGTCATCACACAACAAAGAATATTCATATCTAATTCATTGCCATGCTGTCGAGAATTTAATTCTGTAAGGGACAGTCTGCCACAAGAGAGACGGCAGCCGATTGGCGACGGGCTCGTCCGCACTTTACGAAACACTTCATCAGCAATTCATCACTGTTAAAGAGGTAAACCAGTGGATTGATCGCACTATTCATGCAGGCCAATCCATTACCAACTTGGTTTGCGATGTACACATTAGAATACCATTTCAGACACGTGCCGTCCAGTTTGAAGATTCGAGTTGCCAGGTTTAAATTTCTAAAAATGTGATAAGGAATAAAACAAATAGAGAAGAGCAGGGTCAGGATGACAACCAGTCTGAGACACCTCAGCTTCAAGATGACATCGATGTCTTTCTTTGTCATCAGAGTAAACGCCACATGTCCGTAGCAGCATAACATTATTAACAACGGGATCCCAAATCCAACAACCGTTCTTCCGATGCTGTACTTCAGGTATTTCCTAATGTACTTGTCCGAAGTTGTGTCAAAACATGATGTTACGTTGTTGTTGGTTTTGTCAAAGAACATATCAGGCAGGCACTGAAGAAAAACCAAAAACCACACCAGCGAAGCAATCATCACAGAGTGTCTCGCTGTAATTCTGCCTTTAGCCCTCAAAGTGTGAACGATGCCGAGATGCCTGTAAACGCTGATGCATGTGAGGAAACCAATGCTGCCGTACAGGTTGATGCAGAAGCACACTCTTAAAATCTTGCAGAAAACATCTCCAAATATCCATTTGCTGCTGGACGCGTAGTAAACCACCAAATAGGGCAAGGTTAAAAGATATAAAATGTCCGCCAGGCAAAGATTGAACACAAAGATATTTACATTACCAATTTTCCTCCAGTTATCATACATAGATTTCAGCCCCAAACAGTTGCCAATAACTCCAAGGATGAAAACAGTCACGTAGACTGTGGGCAAAAATGTGTGCGTGAAATCAAAACTGACAAATTTACAGGTAGAATTGGACTCCATCGTTGATTAAGACAATCAGACTTTCTTGTTGGAGGTTGGAGATGCATGAGAATTCTCGCACATGAAAATATGGCACAGGAAGTGAGCACATTGACTGATGCCTTCACCGAGAAAGGCACAGCACATGCCAAAGAAAACTCTGAACTTTGAGCTTTAACTAATTTAGATTATAGAGAAACAGCACTTATATATTAGCCTATACATTTATACATAAAATAATCATATATTTTGTCTGTGAATTCTAAAGGACCTATATTTGTTTACTTATATTTTGAGTAATTTAATTATAAAGTAGGCTAATAATAAAATGATATGTAATTATGTATCACTATACTGTATAGTTATACCCGGAGTACATGTAATAAAAAAATCTCACTTATTATCATTACACTGAATATCCTCTTTATTTCTTTTGTATTTTTTTCATTCATGTACATTAATCCCTTGCAAAATGGAACAAATTCTATCAAATGCAAAACAGAGCATCTAATTCTTGCTTGCCTTTCCTCGTAAAAACAAGAGAGGGCAGCCTTACACTTCTGAATCGCTGTAGAGTGAGAGACTCAAGCTACTAGATTTGATTTCATTAACTTAATATTGTTTTAGGTAGGCCTATTGTTGAACTTCCGCTTTAAAAATAAAAAATAAAATGCGTATTTCCCCGTATTTACATTTATGTATGCTAAATTTAGCTAGATACAATAATTTCCTTATAATATGTGAATGTCAAAAGTTAATAAAGCTACTAGACCCCAAGAAAATGAGACAGGCACACATCACAAAAAAACATGTTATTGAGTATTTATGAGATTTGTATGATGAGATTTTTTAAAAAACGTTTGCATAAGGTCTGACAAATGACTGCAAAGATGTGAGGTGGCAAATTACAGTGCAATAAACTTGAAATATTCCAAATGAACACAAATGTTAAAGGTTCTAGTATTAATGACAGAAACATACATAAGTATTTACATATATACACAATCAATCCTTTTGCATGAAATTGGTAAGCACTAAAGTACGGCTAGTGTCAGTCTTCAAATAAAAGCCTGCAGTAAATACAGGTGAACATGCCACATTTAACTCAAAAAAATAATTGTCTAAATTTCACATAGCATCTAACTAATTCTTCTGCATTCATGTGCAAAGTTATTTCAGGTAAATTTCAAATCAGTCTAAGACAGGATGTTTCTTTGCTTAGATGAGGAGAAAACATTAGATCTCATTTACATAATTTTCATCTTTTGTGAGCTAATAGCTTTGGAATTCATTGAGAGCCACAATTGTCCAATGATAAGCGCAAAACTGACAAAGATGCAGACTGAACGCTTACATAATTGTTTGATATCTTTCAAGTGTAAAGTTTTTTCAAAGTAAAACAGCTGCCAATGTGTAAACCCAATAGAAAAAAATTCTGGCAGATCTTAAACTCATAAAATATTTTAATTACACCAAAGATACCAGCAGACACCTGTCGTCTTAAGACAGTGTCCTGAAAAAAGCATTGCTGTCAAATCTCAAATGGCTTATGTATTCTTTAGTGCTCTTTTTAATGTTTTTTCTTTTTTTCAGTGAAATTAAACATCAAATCTTGAGTTGGCTCGTTGTAACTAACACGCAATAAGACATTTTAAACTCAGAGCATCCAATATGAAGCTACTAGATCGAAAGTCAGTCTATAAGAGAGTCAGTTTCTAACCCCAGAAGGGTGTCCCTCTATATGCCCTTCCGGATGAATAGGGGCAGTTGTAATGACAGATGCAGGAGTTGATGGTCATGACAGCATGTTTGAGCAGTCTTCCTCCAGGGCAGCGGAAAGTGACCAGTGCCATGCGTGTGTGGTAAGGAGTGCAACAACGGTTGTCTTTACATGAGCCGCAATAACGGGGCCTGTAGAACTGCGTACTATAGCAGCCCTGGTGGAAAAGCCGCACTGGGTTTGCTGACCTGTAGCTGGGTTGACATTTCCTCCTTGACCACTGAAATATAGAAGCAGGGTTGGTTAGAGAATGGTTTGACTGGTCAAAACCAAAGCATCCTATGGTAGATCAGAGACTCACCTGTGGGTTTCTCTGGAGAAAAGGCTGACAGGGTCGGATCATGCACAAGCGCATCTGCATCTCCAGGCGACAGGCCGGGTTTTGATTGGACACCCGTGTGGATATTCCAGGCCCGCAGGTATGTGAGCAGGCGCTCCACTCTGAGCTCTGGTCTATGCAGTTTGAACCGGGTCTGGTTTGGTATGCAGAGTCTCCAGGCATTGTCTGATCCCTTCCTGAAGCTGCCATCCCAAAAACAATTTAATTAGACTTGCACAGTTCAATTAAACTTACACAACACTTACACGTGTTTCAAAAAGAAACAGGGTACTTTGTAATTGCCACATACTGACTATTACAGACCCAATGAACTCATGTTTCATACATAGCCAGGTGTATTTCATTACATTTCAAAAATATTTCTTAATAATTTTCCCCAAAATTCTATGTAATGTTATCACATTGGACAAAAAAACTGACTTTTCTCAAGAGTATCACAATTTAAAAATGTAGCGAATTTGTGTTCTTTTTGGGTATGTTTCCACTTTTTTCCATCTTTTTGTGTTATATTATTACCAAATATTGGATTCGATCTTTTTATCAACATGTTTTCTTTCACTTCGCACTGGTTTTGTAATTCTTTTTTGGAACTGATTTATTGATTTCAGCTTATGCACTGTTTTTGAGTGAACACATTGCTTTTTTTAAGGGCAGCCATTTTTGACTGGGAACGCCAAATTAGGAAAAGGACTTAAAGGGTTAAAATAACACGCACAGTATTGTACACAATAAGTCATGCAATATGCATTTAGAAATGACAGTATATAGTATCAGTGTTGATTTCATGTTAAGTTTAAGTTTAAATATTAAAGAGATGGTTCACCCAAAAAAATGAAATATCTTTAATAATCTTAATATCAAAAATATCTTAATTTGTGTTTCGAAGATGAATGAAGGTCCTAAAGGTTTGGAACGACATGAGAGTGAGTAATTAATGACAGCATTTTCATTTTTGGGTGAACTATGCCTTTAATTCTGTCTCATTAAAACTTATAGAGCTGCATAAATTCGTAATCAGCTCGTACCATCTGACAATCATTGTTATAATTTGAGAATCCCAAGGAAGCAATACTAAATACCTCCATCCTTATGAGATGATAATCAGGCATTCATTGGCAGTGTTTTATGCACATGGACCTGTTAACATCTCCACTGTAAACACACTTGGAACAAAATGTACCATTCCAGCTGATTTAACTTGGATGAACACCCTCCTGTCCTGTGTTCCATGCTCTCTGGCTTTTTGGAGTTTCATTGTTGTGCTACACAGACATGAGTCCTGTTATGAATCATGGAAAGTTGGTTTTGGGAAGAAGTTAGAATTTGTGCTTTTGGGTTCCATCTTGGCAAGACATTTTCAATTAAAATGGTCAAAATCCCACAATGACAACCTCAAACGGGAATGTAATTGAGAGTTCTCAGATAGGGATTTGAATAAGAAACATGTAAAAAGATTTATGCAAAATCCCAAAAGAAAGAGAGACGGTTTACATTCCAGCTCGTGAAAAAAATTGTTTTCTGGACATTAAAGGGGTCATATGATGCTGCTAAAAAGAACATTATTTTGTGTATTTGGCGTGGCTGACTCTTAACTTTTATAAAGAATATCTCTTTGGATTTGAGACTTTAGTCTTTGCAACTTTACAGATCTTCTTTATGCACCAAGAGCTTGTAACACTCCAAAGAGAAAGGAAAAATTTAAATCGCATCATATGACCCCTTTAAGACGGGTAATAAAGTACCTATGTGAGCGTCCTGAAGCACCGTGTTGTCCATATTTTCACACACCCAATCTTTACAGCATTTTCCTGGTTGTTGAACCCTTCGAGGATGAGGGCAGTCTGGGGTGGGCAAGAGAACATCCTCACTGCACCGGGGCACACAGGTCACCCCTCCACCCGAACAGTGACACTGAAGAGCACACGAGGGCTGAAATACCTGGCCTTCCTGATAGGAGACTCCATTATGCTCACAGCCCAGCTCCTTCTGACCTAAAAACAAAGGTTCAGAAGATTACACTGACAATATATATAATGCCGGTCTAAATGTTGTGGTGTTTTTATGAAGGATTGCTGTGGAGGTTGGCTTTGTATTTTATTTGCCCCCACTGTAAAAAAAAAAATTGTCTTTGTAAAACAAGTACAATTTATATATTATATTATATTATAAATAATTTGTGAGGAAATGAAATTGCATTTGAGATTTTGATTTATCATTTTAGCAGCTATTTTTAAATCTGATAATGAAAATATATTTTCATTATCAATCCAGTACAACCCTGTCAAAATGATATTTTCTCATTTGAGGTACTGTAGTATAAACTATATATAATATATATTTTATATATTATATTATTATAAATAAATTTATGTAGTATTTCATTATAAATCCAGTACAACCCATGGCATAATTGATCTTAAAGGATTAATCAAATGCTCAAACCAACATAAAAAATGACTAATTAAAGGTGCAAAATGCACTGTCACACGGATACAGCTCACTGCAGGCCTCACCCTGCTGCTTTGCACACACCTGACAGCACTGGCACCCATCGAGAATGAGAGGAACACCTTCTGGGCAGGCTGGTACAGAGCTTTGGCACTGACATGGGCCGCCACACTGCTGACAGCACACCTAAGACAGCATACAGGAAGAAGTGTTATGTAATGCATGCAACAGAGCAATCAGAGTTTGGGTAAAATCTGCTTTGTAAAATCGAATTAGTTGGGCTTACTTAAAAAAAAGCATGCAAACCGATTGCCTTGCAAAAACTAAGTAAAGTGAAATAGGAATAGTATGTTGTACTGACAAAAGCTTAGTTAGTATAGTTAACTTACACAAGAGTTCTAGTAACTAAAAAAGAACAGTAGGGGGTGCTTGATCCTTTTTATTTAGGTTTACTCATGAATTAGTATAGCTACTCACTGACTCCCAGAGTGCATTGTGGCATGAATAAATTATGCAGTTGCTTTGTTTTAGTTGTTGATTTTATTTGACAATTTTATTTGCTGTCTTTTGTCAGTAGTAGCGCAACAAAAAGAGCAAATAAAATGGTTATTGTTACAATTCATGAAAATAAATGCAATTGAATTGTTATCATTGTTGTGATTCACGTGCTGAATGTTTAAGTCTGTGTGTGACTTTAGCACATTACCACACTTTATTTAAGGATTATATAAATCTAACTAAAAGCATCTCAAGTTACTTAAGAAAACGAAACTTGAAAAAGCTCGTTAATATGCATTTACACATTAAAATACTCTAATGCTTTAATTAGAAGATAGAACACCTTATAAATGCAACTTGATTATTACTTTTCTTCCCTTGAAATCAAATAGCTCTGACGTCATGATACTTTACTGCTTTAACAGAAAAAGAATTACAGAAACATAATTGAAGTTTCAAGTGCCCACCCAACCAAAGGGAACGCTAATCACTATAATGCTGAGTTAAAAAAACACATTTTAGGAAAATCAACATCAATTTATGAAGTTAGCTTATGTGATGTTCTCTCAAATATTTCAGTTGCAGTGAAAATTCAACATTCAAGATGACTTTGGGAACGAGTGAATGCAACTAGTGAAAGATAACTGCAGACATGGAGGAAATGGGTGAAAAGTCTATTAAGACTCTTTTTCTTTTCTTCTTCTTCTGTTGTTATGTTGCTCATTAGCAACATATTAGTGCACTGCTGCCTCTCACTGGTTTATTAATGTCATTTGTTCCTTTGTGGCTACTTGAATATTTTAAGTAAGTGTCACTCAATACAGTAAGTAAATTGTTTTATTTGCCTTGAAAGTAGCTGTAACTTAATAAAACCTAGTAAGTATAACAACTAAGTAAAGATAACTAATTAAATGTAAGTAAGGTAAACTATTGGATTTTACAGTGAAAATCTGTACCATGTGAAAACCATGACGTTTCAGTAATCAAACATTATTGTAATATAATGTAATTCTTTTTTCTTTCAAGTTCCCCATTAATGCTATATTGGTGATGACTGCCTCCAATAATAGCACTGCTGGTTTTTAAAACATGCAACTTTGATTAAAATTGATAATATGCATATGAAGAAGCAAAAGGATTTTCCCTCATGCGAATCACTTACAGTAAGTATTCCCAGGCTCTGAATACATAAAACAGGCTTTCAATTATAAGCTAGCGTTACAGCCAACACACTTAAGATGACAATCTTACATTTGTACAGAACATTGACACTTTAATTAAGCATTAATTCTCCATTACATTCTGTTTATACTGGGAAAACCCCAGTTTAATAAAGGGTTCTCACAGACAACAAAACTTCCCACAAAAAGTATATCTTTAGGCAAAACACAGTAATAGTATTCAGAATGAAAAATATTGTCTTATTTTTGAATGATTTTTAATTCAGTTTAAGAGTGGAGGACAGAGTAATCTAAATATTATTATGCTATAAATGGTATTAAATAAACATTCATCAAAGTCCAGTGGAAACATGTTATAGGGTTTCAGGAATGTTTAAATTTGTTCTGGAAGGATGATCCACAAAAATATTGTTTAAATATTTAGAGATTAACAGAGCAAGAAAAGCAGATGTGGGACAAAAGCTCCTTCTTTCATGTCTAAAATTCAGCCAGTTGTGGTTAAAAACTAGTCCAATAATGTCTCATGGAAAAGTTTTCGCCTAGAGTAAAGTACACGCATTGAACTTCCCTTGCTCTGTGCCAAGGAACTGACTTATGTTAACAGGAATACAGAATACTGGAAAGGCAGGCTCTGATTCATACACTAAACCAGCAATGTGCAGGAGTGCTTTCATTTAACACCTGCTTTGGTACAACAGAATAAAACCCTGAATACTAAATGACAGTGCAGTTCAGTCATGGTAATTCTAGAATGAATGTACATCAGCCCTAACAGGAAACCTCTCTCAGTGTAGTGTTATTGGTTTAATTAAAGAAATATATTCCGTGGTCTGTAAACCTCATTTTGGTATTGGAACTTTGGGTTTACTCCTTCATTCACATCAATTCCTGTGCGCTGCACATGTGATCTTCAGGGCTTTGGCTTAGGACCTTTCCAATTTCCTTTCTTCCTAGATCCTCAGTTAACGCACACCCTGTAATAAATAAGAATTACTTGATGAATTGACATGTTTGACCAGACAAACTGAACATAATTCTAACATTTCTTAGGCTTCGCCAGACAATTCCTTATTATCTTAATGTTAAAAAGTTTTTTGGTGTGCCTTTAAGGTTTGAAAAATTTGGCCCTAACTGCAATATGTGTCATAGTTAATCAGCTGGAGTCATAGCTAATCATTTGAAAATTGGAAATGTTTTTTCTTTGTATTCCTTGTCAATAGTACATTTCCTTTCATATGAATCTTAAATCTAACCTGACGCTGAGACCTAAAAATGTTTGCAAATAAAAACTTCTAATATGGATAATCTATAGCCAGCCAATGTTGCTAAAACATCACGTAACATAAAAACAAAGTGATCAGTTGACTTTACTTAAAAAAAAAAGAGGAAACCCGTTGCCTTAAATTATTAAGTAAACTGCATGCATAATGAAAGAAATAAGTTGTGAACTTGACAATTCTGAGTTACACTGACAAATAACAGTTTGAAAATGTGTTGTGTTCACTTTTTATTTTAAGTTGGACTAACTTAAATGTATTAAATTGCAATTACTTAAAAGTCTAAATCTACTTAATTTTAAACCATTAAGTCTAAGTTCTGTCTACTTAGTTAAATTGAGGAAACCCGTTGCCTTGAAAAAATGAAGTAACCACATACGTGTAATTACAATTAACTTGTGACTGATTTGATCTTATTTTATCAATTTCTTCAAAGTTAAAAATTGTAGGCTACTAATACAATTCTTTAAAATACAAAATTGTTCAAAATAGACTGCACAAAAACATTTCTATGAAGAATTCAACTCACCCTTATTTATATATAGTGCTTCATACAATACAGATTACATTGTTAAACAGGAATAGTGTGTTGATAATGCAAACAAAATTCAGCTCTGATGTAAAGCAGTTTTAAAAAGTGGACAATAATAAACAGTCAATTTTTTAATTTAAAGTCAGTTCATTGTTGATTCACTAATGTCATCTCAGTTCAGTATCTGTGCAATCAAGTTGATAATATTCCCAAATAATAAGTGATCTCAACTAAGCAATCCAAAGGCAACAGTGGCAAGGAACCAAAACTCCATTGAAAAGAATGGAGAAAAAACCTTGGGAGAAACTAGGCTCAGTCAAAAGGCCAGTTCTCCTCTGGCCAGATGAAACCAGCATGATGTGGTTTTTCGTGGTCTTTGCTGAGGTGTTGTCACGATGGCCATCTAGTTGACGAGGTCTTTGCAGGGGATCTAACTCTAGGGTTCATCTCCAGGTCTCACTAGGTGCTGATCCACCATCTGATCTGGATACAGACTGAGTCTGGGTGGCTACGGTGACCTTGGAATAAGAATGAGACAGACTGATATTAGTGAAGATGCCATTCTTCATGCGATGTAACAAGTACATCGGGTGTATTTGATATTGCTATTGTTATTGAACCCCTTCAAAATGAGACATGGCCATTTTGGGAATAACTTCACTGGACACTTCAAACATTACAATTACACCACCTTTTCTTTAAATATTGCAAGGCTGTCAAAGTAAATTACCACGGTTTGACCACACGGAAGAAGATTGCAAAATATCCATTAAATAGTCCCACGCTGACACTTCTGCTTGAATGTGCTCTCAGCATATGCCTGAAATTATATGAGAGCCATTAACACAAACTGGCTAACTAGCTAACTCACATTTCCCAATCCCATCCCACCCTCGTATATTTTGTAAACATTCAGTCAGTGTGTGACCTAATGTACTATCCAGTTGGTCTTTATCACAAAATACCCAATAAGCAAAAGTACATCCAAAAGAGAACCCAGAATCAAAGTTATAATATCTTATGTCTTCTGAACGTCCAATATTGACATCCACAGGACCTCACTCAAGAAGGTTAAAATTTAGTTCAGATGTAGTAATTGTTGACGTATTTTCAACATCTTATAGTATCATCTGCAGTCTCATTTAGACATAATTTACACTGCTTCTGGACCACAAAAACGCTCTTAGGCTGCATTAAATTAAAACTCATGCAAATCAACTCAGACTCAGCGTGTTTGTATTAAAATCAAGGAAACAAAAGAAACTTCACTCATCATACAGTGCATAACAATTAACAACAACAACAAAAACAGTTTAGTGTAGTTGGGTCCATACAGTATGTTCACGGAGATAAATTGGGGTGAAAAACTTCTAATTCATTTTTATTTTTTCAAAAGCAATTAACAAATTAACTCCAATTAAAATTCTTAAAGATGGTACATTCTTTATTCATGTAATAGTCAAGTGTTTACATAACTTGCCTAAATAATATCTGCATGCACAATAATGAAAAGAAAACAAAAAATGCTAGAGGACAGGCATCCATATACAGCAGAGTCTGGTGTGGCAGGTGGAACTGGAAATGACTTCTGTACAGGTTGTCACAACCATAGAAATGTATAGATTCCCTATTAGACCGCTCCAAATACGTTGACGCATCCGCCATCTTGGAACGGTCAACTTGACGTCATTCACCATAATAATCAATGAATATTCAAAAATATACACGCGTATAACTTGCTGTTGTAGATGCACACAGTCAATGCGCTCAAAGGTTTGCAGACTGTTCCAAAAATGGTGGATGGATCATGATTATTATTAATATAAATGTAGCTTCACACTCATTTTGGCCTCTGTGGTGAATATATGATCAGACAGACTGATATTTAATATTTAGTGAATCGTTTCAAAGTTCTAGACTAATTTCACAGGCTCAGCGTCCAGGATCCACAACAAAGTCTATTTTACTACAAGAACAAACACTTCACACCAGATAAAGTTTTGAAAATATTACATATATTATTGTGAAGTTATGTGTTTTAGTAAAAAATTCAAACAACTAAAAGGTATCAAGCAACAAAAATTTACCTCAGGTTGTAACTGGCCACCTCACGTGCAAATTAACCAACAGGAATATATAAAATTACAAAGAGGGGAATTTGGAAACTTCATAACACAGAACAATATAAATCTAAAGTGAAATCTAACTTTGAACTGACAAAACGCCGAATAAAAATATGTTTATAATGCTTAACTTTGGCTTAGCACCGGTCCTTGTGGTGATATGCTCAAAGATTGCAACTCGCCATAAAACCAAGAAGAAGCATCCGTCTGTCAGATGACCGTTAGAGAGCTTCACAGTTTGAATGCGTCACTTGTGAAGGTGTTAGGTCTCATCCTCTGTGGGTTTTATGAAGTGTCCTCAACGTAGACGTAAATAAATTACACACAGGAAGGATCTATCACTATGATATAATCTTCAGTCTTTGGTAATATACTGAACAGAGGTGTTACCTCTGGCAAGTGAGGCAGTGTCTCCTCCAAAAATGTAAAAATTGGATGACAAAATAATCTATATTTCAAACATAAATAGCAAATATTACTAAATATGGCATTAAAAGTATAAAAGTGACTAGTTTTTATAAAGTAACACTGTCCAACAGCGACACCCGCAGGTAAAGTTACAGCGGAGGCTTGCCTCCCTTCAGTCCATAGACTTACAACAGAGATCCCTTAAGTAGATAAGGTTTGACCAAGAAGTTGCTATATTTGTCCCTAAACTTTGAAAAAAGTCTCAAAAGGGGCGGGGAAGTCGCTAAATCTAGTTACAAAGTAACTAAATTGGCAACACTGTTTTCCCCCTGTCATTTATCCCAGCGTTTACCCCTCACTTCACTAGCTCCACCCTTGCGCCATAGCTCGTGACCGGAAGAGAAGATGAGTCGTTCTGAGGGGGAGATGAGGTTAACGTTTTTGATTAAAGATTATGAGGGCACATGAATTAAAAAAAAATAATGAAGTGCACGGATAAATTATTTATAATAAACACTACAGTATTCCATTAAAAAAATAAGAATTTTCCATTTTGATTTCATGGTGACTTTAAGTAACAGGGACATAACAGAAAGTATTAAGAACTTAATCAAACTGAGTAATGTCAACAGAGCAGAAACAAATAAGTAAGTTAACAGTGCAACATCTTTTACAGGAAAGGGCTAGTCACAAAATAAATAAATATGTGAATATTAAATATTTATATTAGCTGAAATTAATTTAGAATTTTACTTGTATAATATATTAACACTACCACTAAAATCACTGACAGTCCAGATTGATCAGTCAATCAGAACAGACTATTCTGAGCCGTGTAACAGATTATTAACTTGTCAGTACAGACTGACTTATCATTTTTATATTCTCTGCGGTTCTTGCTTTGTTCACCATCAAAATCGCCGCATGCAAAGTAAATCATTAAACTTTCAGGTAGCTTTTTTTCCTTATAATTTGAGCAGACCTCTTACACATTAATCGCAGCTGCAGCCCAGATGTGCAGCGATGTAGATAAATCACCCTCAAAGAAGAAGAACCTGAATCTGACAAACTGTTTTTGAGGGGAGGAAATGATACCTACGTTCCAAGCATTCTAACTAGATGTGTGAAACTGCACGAGTCGTAACAGGAAAGCCTTTAGTTTCTGATAAGAACACATTCTAAGCAAGGGTCAAGTAATGACGTTTGAGAGGAAGCAAATCTGACAGTCACAGGAAAGATGTCAGACAACACACACAACCACATGCATTAACAGCTTTATGGGAAGAGCCCAGCAACCGTCTGGAAGGGAATATTAAAATATTTCAACTGAATTTTATCATATCAAATTACATTACACACATTTCCCCCCAAAATCAATTTGGAAAATGTGAATTGGTTGATTGATGTGCTAATGATTATCATGTTACCATCAAAGCTTGTGAAAATGAAGATGTCATTATTTGAAAATATGGGTGTTGCTTTATCAGAATTTGAATTATATAATATTCTGAAACAATATCCCTCAACTGACCGTGGTTACAAGCTGAATTTAAATACTGAAAATATACCCCTAGTCATAATAAGACTGAAATAACGACAACCCTTTTCCATTACTGGAATTTTTGCCTTAAAATAAGCAAGAACAAATAAATACAGGACAGGGGATAGATTCACTGCAGTAGCTACTTCCTAACATGTCGCCAGAGTCAATATTTTTAACAGATATTCTGCTCTTTAGCTAGGAGAAGATCTCGACGACCTCCAACGTTCTCTCAGAATCTTGATCTAACATCATGTGTAAACTGCATTTGGTTTGGTTATGAGTCATATCTGATGACAGTTTAGAGTGATGACTAGATGATGAGTAAGAAGACGTCACAGATGCATGAACAACAAACAGTGGTGCTTTATTCTGTTATACAGGGGTGTCATGCAAGGAGCCATAAATAAATGGCAAATGGAAAAAATAATGTTTTTACATCTGCTCAAAAGCTTTACATCTCTATCCATGTCTTAATAGCATAGAGCACACTGAGGGATTTATAGAAAGAATGGTGCTACCACATTCTTAAGCACTGTTCCAGCAGACTGATGTATGACACATTTAATGGGATGTTTTTGCTGGTTGGGAAACAGAAAACGGCTTCACGCAGTGTTAGAGTTGCTGGATTAGGCCAAGTTAAATAAAGGTTGTTGTTTAGGAACTGCTTTAACAGCAGGGGTTTAGAAAGAACTGTGTTAAAATGTAATGCTTTAGGCATGCAGTAGGCTAATTGTTATGTTGCCTGCTATTGGAAATGTCTCTTATTTAGCAAGTTATTTTGTACATGGTTTGTGATGTGCTCTGTTCAAGTACAAACATGTGGCAAAACATTCTCAGTGGGTCATTCAAATAGGCTATTCAACAAAGATAAACATGTCATGGAAACATTCATAGTTTAATTAGAGATGTGCATAATATATGCCGTTGCCATTTTATGAACATATATACTAGATAACAGATATACTAGACGTAATAACATTCTTATCAACCAATCATTTCCTAATTACGTTATGCATATTCAGGCATACAGGCCTGAGTATGGTCCATTTCCACTACCCACAGGAATGAATGCACTTATGACGTTATGATGACATCTAGTGGCCAACTACTGTAAGCCAGCCGCAGATCGGAGATCATCCTCAACAACAAATGACAATAATACAAATTTTATTATTATATGAAATCGTGGTTCTGAATCCAAAATCAGTTTTGGGGAAAGTTACTTTTAAAAGTAATGCATTACAATATTGCGTTACTCCAATAAAAAGTAACTAGTTACGTTACTTAGTTACTTTTTATGGAAAGTAATGCGTTACGTTGCTTTTGCGTTACTTTTCAAATCTGGACAGGGCTTGCTTGTTTGTTTTTAAAATAAAAAAGTTATATTTTTGGCAAATATAAAAGCCTTTTCACACCAAAAGTGAAATGAATAAGCCTCAGGCTGAAGGGAAAGTAAATTTACGTCCGTACTGTAGAATTAAGAAGAAGAAATTTCAACACACTTCAACAATAAAAAAAGACACACAAATGTTTGCCTAGAGTAATTTTTGCTTATTAGTATTGTTGAACTGAATCATCGAAGGTCAGAAGCAAACACATTGGTTAATAGAATGGGATTAAATACATATATGGCAAGCCGTTTTAACATTTAATCTATAAGCCGTACTACTATCTATTTTCATGGTACTAGTATCTATTATTTAGATACTAGTATCTTTTCCATTAAGTACTAGTACTTATTCATTAGGTACTAGTGCTTATTCTTTAGCTACTTGTGCTTATTCTTTAGGTACTAGTGTTTATTCTTTAGGTACTAGTGTCTTTTGTAAAGTTACTAGTACTTATTCATTAGATACTAGTACTTAATCATTAGATATTAGTACTTATTCCAATAGTGACTAGTATTTAATTATACTCTTCTTGTTAAGAAAAAATAGAACTAGTATTTTTAGTTACTAGTAACTTTTTAGACCAGAGATATCCTGATCTTAATAGATACTAGTACTTTTTAAATGTGCATTTCTGCCTGGTATGGTAATCGTATGTTGAATATTAATGAGCCGGCACATATAGGAGAGAGATTAGACAGGAAACAGAAAGAAGAAGATGGATGTACTTTTTTGAGGAAACGACATAGAAAAGAAACAATTATTTGTACACAAGCACATAGAAAACATATTTTTGTCAGTTTTGTAAACATTGTAATTTCATAAACATAGTAGCCTAATGTGTTTGATGGTCATCGAATAACCTCTAGTGGCAGGATGGAGATAAGACACCAATTTTATTGTCTGTTATTTTCCTATTTTTCCTCCAGTAAAAACAATATCATACCAGGGCTGTATGTTAACTTTGTTCGCATATAGCACTGATGCTGCAGACACTGAATGTTTTTACATTAATGTTCTGTACAGGTCACACTGGCGCTGCAGACACTGAATGTTTTTACATTAATGTTCTGTACAGGTCACACTGGCGCTGCAGACACTGAATGTTTTTACATTAAAGCTTTGTACAGGTCACACTGGTGCTGCAGACACTGAATGTTTTTACATTAAAGCTCTGTACAGGTCACACTGGTGCTGCAGACCATTCAGAACATTCTACTGTACAGAACATTCATCTCTGATATTTTTATAAGAATAAAGTTTAAAATGCAATGCTAATCGATATATCCTTTATCACTGTATAGAATGATATAAATTGGCATGATTTCTGCCTCATTCTTTTTAATGAAACCATGTCAGATTACAATAATAAGTTATTTCAAAGACTCGATTGCTGTTGTGAAGTGAATTTGAACTAAAACATATCATTATACTTTTGTTGGAAAACAGGTTTGTAATCTTTCCTTGTGTTTTCATGGAAAACCAATTAGTAAGATAGGCTAACGTTCAAAGCCAGTTAGCCTTACTTCACAATCAAATTATTTCTGCATATTAATGTATTGCATTACCACGTCGACTCTGATTGGACGGTGGAGAGGTACTCATGTTTATGTAATGATCTGTTTAAATGAAGATATCTCCAAATACATTCTCACTAGTTCTTTATGAGGTTGAAGATATCTCCAAATGAACAAGGAGACATAGTTATTTTGTTTTTGATATCATCTTTTAATTTCTGACTAGTAATTATAGCAATAGTGACTAGTATCTATTTAAATGTCACTAGTAAGCATTCATTAGATACTAGTACTTATTTTTTAGATACTGGTACTTATCCATTAGATACTAGTACCTATTTAATAGATACTAGAAGTTATTCATTAGGTACTAGTACTTATTTATTAGACACTAGTATCTTTTGTAATTACTACTAGTAACAATTCTTATCTTACTAGTCAGATGTGCTTTTTTACTTGTCTTATGTTATGACTAGTCCAAATGGCTACAGTAGAGTTCAATTAAAAAATGTACTAGTAAAATAAAAAATTATACTAGTAACATTTCGAATAAGTACTAGTATCTAATAAATGTGTACTAGTATCTATTGAATAAGTACTAGTATCTATTTAATAGGTACTAACATCTAAAAAATAAGTACTAGTATCTAATGGACAAGTACTAGTATCTAATAATAAGTACTAGTACCTGATGAATAAGTACTAGTGTCTATTTAATAGGTACTAGTATCTATAAAATATGTATAGTACCTAATGAACAACTACTAGTGCATACAAATTGAGTACTAGTCACTAGTGGAATACATACTAGTCAAAACTGAATAGTTGATATCTCAATGACGGATCCCCATAGAAGTCAATGGCAAAA
>NW_015507497.1:43315-48322 GCF_001515645.1 Sinocyclocheilus grahami | reverse complement strand
CTATTGAATAAGTACTAGTATCTAATGAATAAATACTATAGTATCTAATAAATAAGTATTAGTATCTAATAAATAAGTACTAGTATGTAATCAATAAGTACTAGTATCTAATCAATAAATACTAGTACCTAATAAATAAGTACTAGTATCTAATGATTAAGTACTAGTATCTAGTGAATAAGTACCAGTAACTTTACAAAAGACACTAGTACCTAAAGAATAAACACTAGTACCTAAAGAATAAGCACAAGTAGCTAAAGAATAAGCACTAGTACCTAATGAATAAGTACTAGTACTTAATGGAAAAGATACTAGTATCTAAAAAATAGGTACTAGTACCATGAAAATAGATACTAGTACGGCTTATAGATTAAATGTTACAACGGCTTTCCATATAGATAAATGATATTTGTGTTGTTTAACATTTAATTATTGCAGGTTTGCGTCATATTCTGAGTTGCATTATTTTCATTTTGAGGAATACTGAATCTGTTTTTTTTGTGAGTAAGATTAATTAATGCATATTCATATTTATTTTAGAACTACAGTAACATCTGATTTCTCTCAACATTGGGAAAGGAGAGCTGTCAGTCAATAAACTGGAAAAAAGGTAACTTGACTTACTTTTTTGAAAAAGTAACTCATAGTTTCTCTTGTAAATTAAAAAGTAATGCGTTACTTTACTAGTTACTTGAAAAAGTAATCTGATTACGTAACTCGCGTTACTTGTAATGCGTTACCCCCAACACTGTCCAAAATATCTTAAAGGTGTTTTTTTTTTAAGTAGGCCTATTGTATTGCATTGATATCCACCGGAGGGGGCGATGGGAAGTCCGAATCAGTTTCTGCGAATCGATTAAATAATCTTTTCAAGAAACTAGTTCAAAAATAGATTATTTTACGTTATTATGTAATCGACTGGGAAATTTGTCGTTTGGCATGTTCTAAAAGGTTCAAACAAAGTATTCATTTCAAGAACTAATATTGTAATGTCGTTTACCTGGTTCAGTTTGTTGCAGTCATGATTCATTTAATACTCAGTTTCTTTCATATATTGTAGACAAAACCGCCGCCATACACTCGAGTCATAAACATTTTCAGTTTGTAACATTTCTGATTTTCTTCTATTAACTTTTCGTTCCACCTGTCAAGGTTCACTCCAAATGCTATCCAGTAGGCCTATGTTACTGGCATAAAGTTGGCCTGACGTTCGACATTCGCAAAATCTAGGGACGGTCTCTAAAGTTACATGCGACATTGGTATACACTTTTCTAACTTCAATAGCATTTGAGGGAAATTACTTATAGTCATAAAACCAACTGTAACGTGTTCATGAAGGTCTCAGATATAATGCACACCTTTTAGATTTTTAATATTTATTAAAATAAACTGTCAAATCATATGGAAATATTGCTATTTTTTATTACCGAATGGGCTCAAACACAATATTTACCCAAATTTAAAGCTCAATAGCATTTGAGAAGAATGACTTACAGTCATAAAACCAACTGTAAAATGTTCATGTAGGTCTCAGTTACAATGCACACATTTTATGTTTAAATTTTTATTAAATTATATATTTTGTGTTTGTGCCCATTTGGTAATGAAAAATAGCAATATTTGATTTGACAGTTTATTGTAATAAATATTAAAAATCTAAAAGGTGTGCATTATAATTGAGACCTACATGAAAACTTTACAGTCAGTCGTGTGACTGTAAGTTATTTTCCTCAAATGCTATTGAAGTTAGAAAAGTGTATACCTATGTTGCATGTAACTTTAGTAAAACTGTAACTGTAAAAAAACTGTAAAACTGCATTTTTCCATCTCAAAAATATATCTAAATTACGAGCTATACTCTCAATGTCAAATGCAGAAATGTTAATTCATGCGTTTATGACCTCAAGGTTAGATTATTGTAATACTTTATTTGGTGGTTGTTCTGCACGCTTAATAAACAAACTCCAGCTGGTCCAAAATGCAGCTGCTAGAGTTCTTACTAGAACCAGGAAGTATGACCATATTAGCCCAGTTCTGTCAACACTGCACTGGCTCCCTATTAAACATTGTATAGATTTTTAAATCTTGCTTATTACTTATAAAGCCCTGAATGGTTTAGCACCTCAGTATTTGAACGAGCTCTTATTGCATTATAGTCCTCCACGTCCACTGTGTTCTCAAAACTCTGGCAATTTGATAATACCTAGAATATCAAAATCAACTGCGGGCGGCAGATTCTTTTCCTATTTAGCGCCCAACCTACCTAACATTGTTCGGGAGGCAGACACACTCTGTCAATTTAAATCTAGATTAAAGACCCATCTCTTTAACCTGACTTACACATAACACACTAACACATTACTAATATTCAAATGGGAACACTTCCCATAACACCCGATGTACTTGCTACATCGCTAGAAGAATGGCATCTACGCTAATATTAGTCTGTTTTTCTCTTATTCCGAGGTCACCGTAGCCACCAGATCCAGTCTGTTTCCAGACCAGATGGTGGATCAGCACCTAGAGATGACCTCTACAGCCCTGAATGTTGGCCACTGGGACCAGACCACAGGAACCAGTTGAGTCCTCTGCACAATGTGACTTTGCTGCAGCCTGAAACTGAACTGCTGGTTTCATATGGCCAGAGGAGAACTGGCCCCCCGACTGAGCCTGGTTTCTCGCAAGGTTTTTTTCCTCCTTTCTGTCACCGATGGATTTTTGGTTCCTTGCCGCTGTCGCCTCTGGCTTGCTTAGTTGGGGACACTTAATTTCCAGCGATATCGTAGACTTGATTGCACAGATACTACACTGTAAAAAAATGTCACCCCTTTCAACTTAAAAAGTTTTGTGGCTGCCTTAAAATTGTAAGTTAAATCAACTTAAAAGTACAAGTCATTTCAACTCACTAATTTAAATCTTGCCTAGTGCTGAATTGTTTTATTGAAGTTCATTTGACTTTACAATATTTGCTGTTTCAACTTAAGTTCAAAAATTTCAACATTAATTTTCTACTTATGATAATGTAAACTTTATTTTAGAAAAAATACTACATTTGTTTGAAACATTTAAAATTTATTTTTTTCAAAATTTTCAACATTAATTTTCTACTTATGATAATGTAAACTTTATTTTAGAAAAAATACTACATTTGTTTGAAACATTTAAAATTTATTTTTTTCTTGCAGTGCTTATAAACAGGGTTTTAATATTAAGAACAGTACACAACCTGCCTGTGCATGCTAATGTGTGAATGCCAGTATACTGTATGTATACAACAAGGGCACAAAAGTAGCAAAAAACTGCCATACAAAGCTGAGACAAGCTTGAAAAAAAACACATACATGTCCATTACAGTCCTTTTTTTCTTTAGGAGGACACCTTTCACGCCCTTCTTGTGTGTATGAAGTGTCTCACCATGAGCCTTTAAAATCAGAAAATAACAGAAAAGTTGGTTATTCTATATACAATACACACTGACAGACTTCAATATACACAAATTAAACACATTCAATGTTTTGAATAACAAACAAAAAAAGTGATTGTTTAAAGCAGGGGTGTCGAATCCTGCTCTGTGGGTCACTGTCCTGCAGAGTTTAGCTCCATCCTTAATTAAATACATCTGAATCAGTTAACTAAGGTATTACTAGGCATACCAGAAACTTCCAGTTAAGTTGTAGCTAAATTCTGCAGAAGAGTGGACATCCAGGACCGAGTTTAGACACCTCTGGTTTACAGTTTCCCTATGCTGCTTTTGTGAGTAATAGGAATGTAACAATGTACTCAAGGTCGCTTGAAAATTGAAGTAAATATGTGCTGCAAGTTGACTGAGACGTTAAACAAATCGAGATATGCGTTTTAAACACCAAGGGCTGCTGAAACTGTATACTGTGACCGTGCTTGTAGCAGCAAACATTTGGCCAAGTTAATAAATAGTAGCAAACATGGCGGTAGTGGCAGGGTAGATTTTTGATGAGGTGTGAGAGAGGTTTGGCTTTCTGACGACAATAAATGTAAGCGATGAGGTGGCAACAGACAAAACAAAAAGTGTAAATACATGTACAATGTCATAAAGGGTTTGTTCAACCAAAAATTAAAATTCTGTCATCAATTACTCACCCTCATATAATTTCAATCCCATAAGACCTTTGTTCATCTTCAGAACACAAGTGAGGATATTTTTGATGAAATTCGAGAGCTTTCTGACCCTCCATTGCCAGCAACGCAACTAAAACATTCAAGGTCCAGAACAGTAGAAAGACATCATTAAAGTAATCCATGTGACTCCTGTGGTTTAACCTCAATTTTATGAAGCAATGCACATGCTTTGTTTGTGAGAGATTCCGCTTAATTTTTAAAAAATATTGATCTGCCACACACGCTCATAAGAGCATCATGACGCATGTATGTTGTGTTTACGCTAGAATTAACATTGTAGCATGAACAAGCTTTGAAAAATATTTTATTGTAAATAAAGTGGTAAATAATTTTTTTTTTTTTGAAAAACAGCACTCGTGTTGCTTCATAAAATTGAGGTTAAACCACAGGAGTCACATGGATGTAGGATATCAGACAATCTAAGATGTGGTCAAAACATGGTTGAAACATGAGGAGCCGAATTCCACAGAGGCCCAAGACAACAGGATGTTCATAAATCAGACCCTAGCACTAGCCAGTCTGAAGCAAGCCTAACCAACTCTTTCACAGAACAGCTTTCAACATTAACACAAAAGGAACACACTGATCATAACAACTCAGGAAGGAGATTGTCAATTTTAGGGCAAGTAATCAAGATTAAATGGTCAAAGAGATGACAGCATGACCCTCACGTGATAGTAAACACAATCACGAGCCCTGTAGATTGACTTCCCCCAACTCTTACAAAGAACAGACTTTCAGAGATTCCTTACAGACCTCTTAATCTTAGGTCTTCATACATTCACAGAATGGCACAGAAACTGCCTTTCCATGCACCTAAATGACACTAAAAGGACTTGTGAGCAACTAAT
>NW_015507497.1:23368-43265 GCF_001515645.1 Sinocyclocheilus grahami | reverse complement strand
AAAGCCCAGTTTAAATACTCAGGACACCATCAAATCACTCTCTTCAACTCCTCTCTTCTCTCTTCCCTCATCCTCTTCTTTTTTGGTCATGGCTTCACTTTTTGCGCTCTTTGAGCGTGCTCTGGTTTACACGCCAGCTCCTCCAAAACCATGAGGAGAAACGCCACCTAGTCTCGTCAAACTTTACTTCTATTTCTTTACTTTAGTTTATTTTATTTTCCGTTAAGAGTTTCGTGTTCCAAGTTAAGTTTTGCCTAACGCCGCATCTCCGAGTCCGACCTCGAGTGCCGTCTAAAACTTTAACCAGACCACAGCTCCGCGTCGTAAGCCAACGCACAACCACTGGCTTCCCAAGACTGAACTTCCAGCCAATCAGCGACCACGGTAAACCCCTTGTTCTGCAAGGACCACAACAAAGGGAACCCCCGTACAGGCAACGCAACGGAAGTACCTCCAGATTCTAGCTGAACTGGTGCATTTAATATAAATTTGAACCTCACTGAGGAACTCAATGCGAGGGTTAAGTGATTGATGGTTGTTCAGATCTATGCAATTGCACATATTGCTGTAAACTTGGGATTTCACATTTTCATTCTCTTAAACTAATTATTTCCTCACTTTCACTCTTTCTGCAACTTGTGTGAATGTGTGTGTTTATGTGTTAGATTAGTTTATATGTATTAGATTTATCCAATAAAGCCTTATTTATATTGAAAAGAGAAGTATCTTGTGTTTTGTGCTTACAAGTTAATGTCTTAAACTGCCGATCTTGTTACTGTGCTAATTAATAGTGTTTTCACTATATTTTGGATATAAATATCCATTGCAGAATGGATGTTATGCGGCCCGTTCAATGAATCGCTGGCCGTCTCAGTGATCAGCAGTAAAACAGTGATTCTGTCCAAATTCCCTTTAAAATCTTAAATGATTCCCTTTGAGCTAAATTGACCTGTTTCCCTTACATGGATTACTTTAATGATGTCTTTCCTACCGTTCTGGACCTTGAATGTTTTAGTTGCGTTGCTGCCAATGGGGGAACAGAAAGCCCTCGGATTTCATCAAAAATATCCTCATTTGTGTTCTGAAGATGAACAAAGGTCTTACAGGTGTGGAACGACATGAGAGTGAGTAATTAATGACAGCATTTTCATTTTTGGGTGAACTATCCGTTTAATAGGCCAAACCCCACTGACCGGTGGATCTGCATCTCCAATCGCAGCTAAATCGTTTCCTCGCTCCTACATCTTCCACCCTATGACCTGATCGAACTCAGCTGTCTAATGATCTAATGATAGAAATGTAGGGGAAAAAATCAGAAGTCGTTGAAATGTTGGCTCATCTTAAGATATGGTTTATATTCATTATTTAGTACATAAATGCAAAACTTACCCTTCATCCAGTCTCAGACTCACAAAAAAACAAAAAATTATTCAACTTAAATTTACTTGTAAACAACACAGTCACACAAGCAAAGACATTTCCTATACAACAACCTCATAACCGTTTAATAACCTGAGTTGCCTAAAAAAAAATATTAAGATGGATGGAGATCCTCACTGTAATGTGCTCAGTCATAGCCTACAAAGGGAGGTAAACGGGGAATTGTTGATTACTTGCTAATTACAGTTAAACGTCTTTCTAAAAAAGTAGTCACAAATAAACAAGGTTAACAATTGTTTGAATCGTGGTCTCTTAAATCATATTAAGAAGTTTCAATGATGAACTGCCTTTAACTGAAAAATGAGTGTTTACTATTGTCATTTTGCATTATTGACACACTATTTCCTAATTAATGCTGTACAGTTGCTTTGACACAATCTGTATTATTAAAAGCGCTATATAAATAAAGGTGACTTGACTTGACTTTAGAGACGGTCCCTTGATTTGCGAATATCGAACATCCAACGTCAAGCCAACTTTGTGCCTGTTTTCAGCTGAATTTCCGAACTGCTCGGTGACAGCTTGATTCAATTCGCGACCGATTTTGTGAACAGGTTCAGTAGCAATTCGATCACACAACATAATATATCAGCATTTCTCACGATTACCAAGCTCTTCTTTAAGTAAGCTATGTAACGTTAACTTTGCATTTAAACATTTAGTATGAGTTATTCAACCAAATTAACCATGGTTTTACTACAAATTAAAAAAAACATGGTTAATATAGTTAAACCATGGCAACCACAAATTAAGCATTGCTACACTAACCATAGTTTAACCATGGTTTTTGTATTAAAACTGTGGTTATACAAATGGTAATCAATACGCCAAAAAAACTGACTGACAAACTGACATTAACTAGCCATAAGCCTAACCTCTTCTAAACATCGCTGAACCTCTCTACATGAGCGACGCGACGCAAATAGAACGCTTCCGACACACTCGCTTGCAGCGTTGACAGCTTCAGCATTCGAGTATCTCGCGTCGCGTCGATAGTAGTGTACATGTGGCATTACTCTGCTTCTAAAAGGCTTCTAATAGGATTCCGGTTTAATCTCTTCGCTTGGCGTAGATCAGGTGCGCTTGTCAGTTAAGTTTGCTTGGTTATTGTTGTCACTCTGTTGTGTTCAGCCGTGTTTAGTTGGCTTATTGCACGATGATGTAGAGGCGGGGTTCATCGCTCATGTTATCTGTTCATAAAGGCGTGTTCTTTGTCCGCGCCTGGGCTGGAGTGTATAAAAGTAAAGCGCATGGGGAAGCTGAACTTCGCCGCTTGAGCTGACAGGTTCCGGAGAGCGCGTGTTCAAGTTGTATCACGACAGATTTACACTTCGAGGAAAGACAATGGCAGAAAAGAATGGAAAACCAGCATTTGATAAACCTAAGGTTAGTATAGTGTCATTACTGTTATTGTTGTTATTCTTAACATACATTCAGGGTTGAATGCTGTTTTAATAAATTGATAATACAGCATAATCTGCACACATATTAATTGTCATGATGAATTTAGATATCTATAAGATTAAGACCTAAATCTGATGCTTAATAAGGAGGAGGAGACTTAATGTTAAAGGTAATTTCAGTGTAAAAATGTTTGAAGTTAAATAAGGTGAAGAAACACGATCATAAAATTATTGTAACATATTCATAAAAAGACAATCAAAAACATCTTGCCATTGCGGCTGATGCATCAAAAGAAGCATGATGATTTATGGAAAAGGAGAGAAAACTCCAGGATAATGTTCACACTTCTTGGCCTTGCAGGGAGATACATTGTATCTGCCCTTTGGAGTTATTGTACTGACTGAGCAAGCAGAAGTCAGCTTGAAGAACTGATACAAGAAACATGCCGATAAGCACATCATTTGTGGAAGTGTCAATAACCCATATGAGAGAATTGACACAATGTCTGCCCTGTACCGCACTTGTATTACACTGACCATATGCAGCTGGAGGGCTGACACCAGCATCACTGAAAGTAGCATTCAAGCCTTATTCTTTCTTATGCGATACCCTTCTTAAAGTTTCTTTGTGAATTACATAATAATTACAGTGTGAATCTACACCATTGTCGATAGTATAGTGTGAGAGGCTGCCATATAAAGTACAGCATTCTCTTTAGATTCCTCATTGTAAACACATTCAAAAGGTCTTACTTTGTTGTTTAATTTGTGGTTAAGAGGGCAATTTTATGGTGATTTGTAACAGTCCTAACAAGGAGCTACAATTATTGTAGGCGGTAAACAATTTACCATTCCTTGACTAAATCACACCCTTCATAAAACTTGCTATATCAGAAATTCAACAGATTATGTAACACTTAACAGAAAGTAATTTCCATATTTTATCAGTTGCCCAGGACTTTGTTCCACATCTAATGATTACATGATTAGTCACAGTGAAACAATACAGAAAAGTCACATTGCTTGTTTTTTAATCACCAGCTGACAATAAGTGCATTATGCACGCAGTACATCCAGTGCCATTTTATAGGATACTCCTTCAAGTGTAATGCAAGCACAACAATGAATCACTCATCTGTACACACAAACACGCCTTTAACAAGCAGGCAGTATTTTCATAACAAACTTTGCAGCTTTTAAGAGTCATCTGATTCCATAATGTGAGCAGTTGCAAGCAAGTCAGTTTTATAAATATTTAAGCAACATGCAGTCCATGCATATTCAACCCCACCCAATTACCGAGTGACATTAATATTAGAGCAACTACAGTAGTCGTTTGCAATGCACATTTGAACCTATTCAAGTATAAAGAGGGTGACAGCTTAGGCTTGTACAGACAAGACAGTTTTTCCACTTGGAACGTCTTCCTTTTGATATTTGAGCACACATGGCTTACATGATGGCAGGGAAAACAACCGTGGTAGAGCATGCGAAAGTATTGCTCATAATATTGTACATAGTGAATGCTTTTGCAGCATAAATGTATAATTTTGGGAACTTTTATATTCAGTGAGTTGTTTATTGTAGTAATTAAACGGACTGCAAGAAGACCCATGCAGAGAGTGCTTGAAGAAGTCTCATTGGGCCTCATGCTCTGTTAACCTGATCCGAGAAACTGAGCGCTAAAGACCAATGAATTGAAAGCAATAGAGGTGACATCATCCTTGTTTAGTTCTGCCAAAGACACAGTGTCGTACCAAAAATGGTTTTAATAATCCTGAAAATGGATTCAGTTATTCAGGCGTGTTTGATATAAAATGGTTTACAAGCAGATGTCTGTTTTAAATGTTATTAGACTCCAAAGCCTCACTTTAGTCTGCTTTTTATTATGAGTGAATACTTAACATTTAGTTCTTGTGCTGCAAAAGAATGTAAAGAATAGTTTTATTGTCCTGTATCAACCCCAGTTTGCTTTCACTGCTTCGCGATTACGTAGATTTACCAGGTGCCTCAAGTAAAGCCTTTACAAAGCGTGAGCATTTCTGTCATTGAACTGGGCTGAAGGTATTGATATCATTTGGTATAAAAGGCTGCTTGCACACCACATTTTCCTCTGGGGGTGGGGGAAGGGACTTAATACACTGCAGTGTCCTTTCTCATGTCCGACTGGCCCATGGAGATCACACTGCTTAATCAGTGTTGACTTCTTTCAGTGGTTCCTATCATACTCATGAGGGTCTGTTCTGTTTGAAAGTGTCTTTATCTTTTGTGTTAACTGTATATGAGAGCATAAAGGAAATATGATGCACTGAACAGCCATTACTTAGGTTGTTGTGCAGAGCAGTTTGGTCAAAGATGTGGCACAGCTGTTTGCACACGTGCACCATGATCCTGTGGCCCCTTTTTTCTCTTGAGAATTTCCTGTGAACGCTCTGTTTCCCTAAAATTGGTCTCTGGTGACACAAGAAAAAAAAATCTAATCTCCTGAAATAGCATTGTAATTAGTATGCTGTTGTAATAAAATGCTGTGAACTCTTTATGCTTTATGTCCATGTTTTGACTTGTTATCGAAAGAGAGTATTCACAACATGAGTGATTTTTTGAATTCCCTTTCTTACTAGCATGCAATTTAGCTAGCATTGTGCAATCGTATTGTTTAGACTACGATTGGATTATTAGTTTTTCTAATTTTCCTCAGATTGTGAAACATTGTGCTGTTTCCCATCATATTTTTACCAACAGTATTTCAGTATTTCGCCAGTCTTCATTATAGCTGATGATACTCTTCCATTAACAAACATTTTCAGCTGGATTGAAGTGAACAGCTACTGATGATGAGATATAGTTCACATTTTTGTATGCTCACACTTTGTTATTGTATTATGGAGTTGGGATTCTGAAATAGAGTGCTGCTGAGATGACAGATTTTTATAGACTAAAACCTGCAACCAAGACATTTTAGCCTTTACCATTTCGCAATCCTGAATCAATGGTTTTTTTAAATCTATTTTTGATTTGGTTAAGTTTAGTGGCTAACACAAGCTCAATATATTTTCATATTTTACTCTATGACATGCTGTATAATACATCAGTAATACCTACTTGTGATTTTTTTAAACATTTACCTTGGCTTAAAAATGTAGTTCCTAATAAGTAGCTAAATGGGACTAGGTTGTTGGAGACATTAAATATCTTCACGCCAAACAAGAAAACGTATCTACTCATAGTCTGCTTTTACAGCCTTGTTGAGTGTATAATCATGCTCTTGCTAACTATTCTAACTCAAAATTTCATGAACTCAACTTTCATGTCATAAGTATGCAACGACATAAAATTTAATCCAATGAAACCGAAACTTTCACTCACCACATATACGCAATAAAATACTTGTGAATCAGACAAGCTGGCATCTTTTCTGTGCATTCTTCTAACTTCACTGGTAAACTTTATAGTTAGAAGAATACACTACTCACGGTGGTATGATGACAAGCAAATGTACAATTCTTGTACCCAAATAATACAATGTAAAAAAGAAGGCACAAACCAAATGCTTTAGTCAGTGATTCAACATACTATAAGAGCAGTTGACGCCACATAGAGGGTTTTTGCATTCTCTAACAGCCATGACTTAATGGGTTTCTCTTTATGGTTTGTCTCTATGCTCCTTGCTGTTTGTTTCACAGCTGCTGGTGAAGTGGGGTCACAATTTAATTTGGTCATCTGTCAGGACAACTCTTAATACGTCTCAGAAGATTGGAGCCATTACATTCACTTCTCTCACAGCTCTCCCTGGCATCTCTGGCCTTTCCACTGAACTTATTTCACCCAGTCGTGCATTCCACATTCTAGATGCGCTCCACGACCACGAGGAGCATTTCACAGCTGCGCGGGAAGGAGCTCAGAGTTTGGATGGATGTGCTTCTGCTCTGTGCCATCAACAAGTGTCTCTGTCAGCATTTGTCACGTGGTTCAGTGGTGTGAAAAAGTGGGCGTTGTATTTGATTCCTGTTCTTTTATCTTTGCAGATTGAGCTACATGTGCATCTTGATGGTGCTATTCGAATAAAGACCATTGTAGAAGTAGCAAAGTAAGTGACGTATTCCAATTACATACTGTGATAAATACACTGAAACCCATTCATTTAAATGTCTTTCCTAGTGACTCAGAAGCTCCTTAAAGGAAGAGTTCACCAAAAATGAAAAATATTATTTACTCAGAAAATATTATTTTAATAATTATTTATATAATTAGTAATTATGTATGTAATAATATTTATAGTAAGCATTTATAATAATATTAAGTATGTTAATTATTTAATGTTTAATTGCATTTGTATGTTAAATTTTGAGCCTTCTGAGGCCAAAGAAACAGTCCCAAATTTACGTCAATATTAACTGCTAATTTCACCTTCACTACTGCTCTAACATCAAATATGAACTACTGACAATGACTATAGGTTTATACAATGATTCATTTTGACAGCCTGTGGTCAATAATGAAGTTGTGATCTGTTTTTGGCTGAGAATGAAAGATTTTGTAATGCTTAGGCTATTCAAAGTTATCAGATAAGCTTCAAATTATTTTTTTTATAATGAATCAACAGCACCATGTGTTCTTGGGTAAACAGACATTATGACCTAATTCTAGGCAATTCTGTGGTCTTTCTATTAAATCGTTCAAACTCTAACCAGTGACCTCTGGTGTAACTGTGTCTCAGGCGGCGGGGAATCACTCTACCTGTGAACGGCGAGGATGAAATGAGAGACCTGGTCATAATGCATGAGCCGGCCACACTCACAGAATTCCTTGGCAAGTTCAATCACTACATGCATGCCATTGCGTAAGTAGTTGTGCCGAGAAAAGGTCTGCTGGCTCTAAATAAGTTCTGTTGCTAATTTGCTTGAAGAATGCATGGAAGCCTTATCATTTAAACTGCAAAAAAAACACACTAAATATGATGTTTTTCCCTTAATTTTATGACATTGTTACATTTTTTCCATTAAGTTTTTGCACCAACAACAGTTACATTTTTGTCTCTCAGCTCAGGACTATTCTCCCCTCACAGAAAAAAAGGTTTCTGAAAAGCAATTTCACGTTTTGGCAAATTTGTATTATCTTTTGATTTACTTTCTCGCACAATATGACACTGACGATTAGGTTTAAGTGCGGACCTTCATGCTTATTTTTTTTTATAATAATCATTTGTTTTCATTCAAATAACATTGTATGAATTCATACTAAATCAACACGTCATAAAAGTCTTATGATATCAAGCTCGGGTTCAATAATTGCTCTTTTTTAGACATTTTGAAAATTAGAGTAAAAAGGTACAAAAGATACCCTTTCAAATATTTATACTAAATTCTACCATTTAGGGAATAATATGTACAATTTAGGAACTGATACGGTATGTACCTTTAAGGCACTAATTAGGGATAAATAAGGTAAAGTATATATTTTGAAAAGATATTGCCCATTGGCAGCTTTTGTACTTTTTTTTTTTTGCATAGTATATTTTTAGATCTCTTTCAATCTGGAAACAATTTAATTCCTAATGAATCAAATTATTCTAGGCCACTCTATGGCTGTTGCACCCTTCACCACATGGAAGTAAATATTGAATTCCATTGATGTGAACTCAATTACTGGCACAAATCTGAAGCATTGCTCAAGTGGTTAATAAGTAAGAGAGCCTCACTATATCACTACTGGTGGAGAGACCCTCAAGGGCATGGAATCCTTTCTGATGTCCTGCAGACATCTTTACATGCAGCTCATGTCACACTTTCATGACGTGTCGCTATAGCAACGGACATATAACCTCTGCACAGTCTTCTAAACAAGAATCCGATAATGAGAAAGTTTCTACACGTTTCCACTCAGATTCACAAATGTGAGAGATAGATGCTTTGACATGAAGACCTGAAAAGCAGTGCAGCCGGTAGTTTTGTGGGCCGGCAGCTGACATGCTTAGTTGAAAATGAACCTCTAGTCCTCGGAAGCTTTAAAAGGGCTTTGTTTACAGCATGCGCCTCCCCCAAAACAACATGGGGAACTCGCTAGCTGTTTTTGGCACCCACTGGACTCTTTATTGTCCCGTGCTGTAGACAGGTTCAATGCATGTCATGTGGTGTAACTTGAAAACATGCTTTGTTGTTGCAGTCAAATAGCCCTTTTATTTAGCACTTTAAAGCATAATGTGACTCAGAGAGGGAATTCAAAAAAAATAAAAAATGTGCAAGTGAGCTGTTTAAGATAAGGATTATAGCATAAGCGTTACTGATTTGTACAAATGATTATGGCCTTTGGTATCTTGCTCCAGTTGTGGGTGTTCTTGGAACAAGTGCATGGTTATGCAATAAAGAAGGATTTTATCTGAGTGTGGAAGTGAAAGTAATGCCTAGTTCATTCAGTTAATTCAGTCATTCACATAACATCTCCCTAAAGCATGTGCTATCTTTGTCCATAAATGAAGAAGTCATGAATGCTTTAATTTTATGACATCATAAAACAACTCAAGCATTTATAGTCTACTGCAATCTGTTTGAATATTCTTAGATGATGCAGATGATGTTTTATAATGATGTTTGATGTTTTGGGCCACTTTAATTACATACAAACAAACACACACACATAATAACCTCATGACATTTACATTTATTAATTTAGAAGATGCTTTTAGCAAAAGCAACTTACAAGTGAGAAATTTTTAAAGAAGCAATTCAAAGGACAATTCAGCAGCAACATAAGTGATACAATACAACATTTCTTAGAAAAGCACAAGCTAAAAAAGAAAATTCTTGGTATGTGTGTGTTTGTGTGTATATATATATATATATATATATATATATATATATATATGTATACACACACATTCATATGCATGTATGTATATATATGTATGTGTGTGTGTGTATGTTTCTTAAAGATTATGTAGGTCTTGAAGGTGGCGAGGGGCTATTGGGGTAGGGGGTGGGGTTGTCGTGGTATCTTATCTGTTTCATGTTCCATCTGCAGAGGGGACAGAGAGGCCATCAAGAGAATAGCTTACGAGTTTGTAGAGACAAAGGCTGAAGAGGGAGTGCTCTATGTTGAAGCCAGATACAGCCCTCATCTGCTGGCCAACAAGGGAGTGGATCCTCTTCCTTGGGACCAAAAACCGTATGTGTACCATATTTGCTCTAATCAAAAGCTGTTTTGTGGCATGTATTGTTTATTGTTCTTATGTTACAACAATCATGCTGGTTTACATTTTCTCTTGCACAATAACCCTGTTCTCGTCTTTGTTCTTGCCTGTCTTCCCCTCTTCCTCCCAGAGGAGACATCACTCCCGATGACGTGGTGGACCTGGTGAACCAGGGGTTCAAAGAGGGAGAGAAGGCCTTCAAAACCAAAGTCAGGTCCATTCTGTGCTGCTTGCGTCACGAGCCAAGTAATACACTCTCACCTCTGCTCCACCCACCCCCACCCAGTGTGCTGTGTGTTTGAGAGGCAATGCCTCACTGTCATCCTTCATTAAAAACCCATTCATCCACAGCCACTGTATGCTTATGACCAAATGGTGTTTAATCATCATGACACTGGCCGAACCTCCTGCAGATTGGCGCAGAATTTGTTGTTTCCATCTTAAATTCAGTCAAGATGGACTGTTTGGAAATGCTGTTGTGAATTTGGAAGCCTTGGTGATTCATGTGTAATGTGTTTTGTAAATAGAGACACTATTCATGTAACCTTTGAAACTGAAGAGATCTGTCACGTACACTGCCGTTCAAAAGTTTTTAGTTTTTTTTAAGTATCTGTTGCTCACTTTTATTTGATCAAAATACAGTAAAAACACTAATACTGTGAAATATTATTTCAATTTAAAATAACCGTTTTATATTTGAATGTATTAAAAAATGTAGTATATTCCAGTGATGGCAAAGCTGATTTTTAGCAGTCATTACTCCAGTCTTCAGTGTCACATGAGTGATTTGTTGCTCAAGAAACAGTTATTCTTAATATTATTCTTAATGTTGAAAACAGTTTATAGTATTACTTAATATTACTGTGGAAAAAGTGATACATGTTTTCAGGATTCTTTTATGAATAGAAAGTTCAAAATAACAGCATTAATTTGAAATTTTGTAACCATCTTTTACTGTCATTTTGATCAATTTAATATATCCTTGCTGAAAGAGAAAATTACCTTTTTTTTAAATGAATAAATAGACAATCTTACTGACCCCAAACATTTGAACAGTGAAGAGTTAAAAGTCATCCATTCGGAAAGTTTCAATTCTTTCATTTTGAAAAAAGCAAAACAATGCCACATAACATATATAATATTTTTGAACATATCAATGATTTTTGTACAGTGTACAGTTACACTTGATACACTTCTATGAGTGGTGCACATTATATTGGTGGCCAATATTATATGTATACAGGCATTATATTCTTTTGCTGTCAGTTAGGCCAATATTTATTCCAATCCAAATTGCATCTTTTTATGTGTGTGTATATATATTAGGGCTGTCAAAATGGCTGAAAAACTAAATTCGAATTTTGTACTTAAATATTATCAAAATTCGAATTATATTCTAATTTAAAATGCATAATTTCAGTTAGGGTGAAGAAAAGCTTTTGGCTTCTCTCTCAAGAGGGGGCGTCATTCAAAGCATAAGATAACATGACTATCGGCGAAAAAAAGTGCATAATGTTTAAAATAATGTTTATAATTATAAATAAGTTGCTTAAACAACTATAAACAAAACAGCATAATGTATGTATGCATAGTTTAATACAAAGGGCGGAAAGCCAATCACACAGAGTACATTTTCCATTTAAAAACATGAGATGCCGTGGGATGGGGAAAACCCCGCCATAAAGTCTCAATATGTTTTTTTCAAAGTTGAGCATTAATTTTACATGGCTTTCTAAACATGCGGCTCTTTTGTGCGAGACGCGAGTGCAACAGTAATAGATGTCCCTCTAGAAAATGCATGAAATATGCCTTCTGTGTGAACGGCTTGGTTTCGGTTTTGATGTAAACAAGATCTTCTCCGCATTGATGTTCTCTTTTTCCGCTATATTTTTAATGAACAACGCAGCAGCGCCGCATCTAGTGGCTTCAACTGGATAGGCTAACAAAAACATTATAATGCAATGACACTTACATCGTCATCGCATCTCGTGCGCTGCTGACAAGGCTGCCTCCTTAAGGCACACCTAAAATTCGAATACAACGTTTTTGCATTCGAATGTGGATTTTTATTTTAAATTCGACGAATATTCGAAATTCGATTTTTTTTTACAGCCCTAGTATATATGTATATATGTATTATTCAGATATAGACACTAACTATAGATACAACTATAGATTGATAATACTATAAATTTAGAATATTCTAAATCATATTACAGAATTATTGAATTGTCCATATCATGCAATTATATCCAGGTGTGAAAAACTTGTTGCCTCTTTCCCAAAAAGACTCATGGCTGTATTCGATCAAAAGGGTGCTTCTACTAAATACTGAGCAAAGGGTCTGAATATTTAGGACCATGTGATATTTCAGTTTTTCTTTTTTAATAAATCTGCAAAAATGTCAACAATTCTGTGTTTTTCTGTCAATATGGGGTGCTGTGTGTACATTAATGAGGGAAAAAAATGAACTTAAATGATTTTAGCAAATGGCTGCAATATAACAAAGAGTGAAAAATTTAAGGGGGTCTGAATACTTTCCGTACCTACTGTATATGCAGCATATATCATATGAGGACCCACATCATTGACTGTTACAATCTAATGCTTATTGTTGCTGTAGATTGGTCTATGGATGTGGTCGAGCTGTGTAAGAAGTATCGTAAAGATGGAGTTGTGGCAATAGACCTAGCAGGAAATGAATCCATGAACTGTGAGTCATACCCAGGACACAAGAGAGCATTTGAGGTAAGAAAACACACACACACACACACACACACACACATACAGTCCATATGAGCTGTGTTTGCGAAATGTTTTCATCATGAGAAACCAGAAAAACGTCTCTGGCTGCATTTTTCTCTGTGGACCATCTAGATTAAACTCATTTTTATTAGACCTGTTACGAAACAAGTTTTGCAGAATTTGACAGGACATACATGATAATCGTATGTCTTATCAACGTAACGTTTTGTCAAGGTCTTTTTCCCCCTGGCTTCCCTGATGGTGAACTACCTAGCAAAAATGAATAACTTTTTTGTCTATTTGAAGTCTAACATCACAGTAAAACCGTTTGATTAGTTGATGTATTTAAAACTTTAAGAGATTTAACTGTACTTTGTTGAATTGGAAACTCTTGTACAATTCATAATTTAAAAAGCACAGACACAGAGACATCTGTTTATACCATTCGCATGCTAAGAGCCGCAGCTGAGATGTTCCGGAAGCAAAACAAGTTCCTTATCATCCTGTGATCTTAACTGAATCTTATAAACACAGTGTTTGAAAGCAATATCGTTTGTTTAATGAGGCAAGCATAATACAGTACATGCTACAGATGCTGTGTTTGGATAGTGCTTGGTGCTTTTTTTCCCATCTGCAGGAAAGCAGATGTTGCTGGCAGTGTTCTAGCTGTGGGTTTTGTTTTTGACAGGAAGCCGTCAGAAGTGAGGTGCACAGAACAGTGCATGCAGGAGAAGTGGGCTCTGCCAATGTGGTGAAGGAGGTATGAGTTTCCTCTTTTGCTCAGCAGTTATTATCATGTATTCAGCAAGAACACAAGAACCACTCGTGTGCTTCCCACGAAAACATAGCGATTCACTATCTGCTATCTGTTGTACAGATGGAAAATTGTGTAACACTGCTGAGTCTGTTTTTAGCTAGTTATTCTTGTGAGGAAATTCTGTCTGTGAAGTACATTTCCTTCCCAAGTACTAAATCATAAAAGGCAGATATTTTAGAAAACAACACAAACGCTCAGCTCATTTTTCAAAATGTCACTCCACAAGAAAACACCCTCGGATCTAAAACTATGTGCCAACTCTTTTCATAATGTTCCCTCCCTTTGCAGGCTGTGGAAGTTCTGAAAGCAGAACGCATTGGACATGGATACCACACGCTTGAAGATCAAGCTCTATATAAACGACTGCTACAACAAAACATGCATTTTGAGGTAAGACAGGATGGCAGCTTCCTGACAGTCACAGAAATCACATTGAGATACACACCCACATACATTTGCATCATTATTAGTCAGATAAAAATGCCATTATCGTCGATGACTTTACAATGCATCATGTATATCTGCATGTTGCACAAGACCTTGTTCTTGGTCAAAGTGCTCACATACAGTAACGACCCAATATTAGGGTCAATAACAAAGTAGCATCTGAAAACAATGATGATAAAGCTTAAATGATAAAGCAACTAATTTCACTTATCTGAGCCATTTTTAATTACCTTTAACTAAGTTTTGTTTTTACATACATTATCTTTCAAAACATTTTTTGTCACAGATAACCAGACCTTATTGCATTCATGAAAGCACTTACTTCACTGATATCTTTCTTATGTAACAGCTCATGGTTTCATTAGCTGTGTGCTCCATGACGTGGGGCCCGTTCTTCGTACGTCGCTAACTCAGTTAGCTGGATTTGATTGTTGATGATTTGGAATGATCTTTGATTGTTTGGTTCTTCCAAGCTCATCCCAGAGTTGCTGTCATAGCAACAGGTCTTTTAGCTTAAACCTGCTGGAGAGCAGGCTTATTTCATGTAAACAGGATTAGATAGCATCTTTTTAAGCAGAATTGATACTTAAAATCTGTCGTCTACCACCGCTACTTTATTACAAGAGTACCCTACTAATCCAGGGACAATAATTAAAAAATAATAATCATTTAAAAATGAATTTAAAGATAATATAATAATGTTGTGTAGTCTTTAATGCTACAGACACAGCCAGTTTTACTCACTGAAAGATTTATTCGTCATAAAATTATTACTTCATAATTGTATTCGAGTCTTACACACATGCTATACAGATAATGTAGAGTCGTGCATTAATTTGTGTGGTGACAGATATTATGGGAGTGGCTTGATGGAGCTCAGGAGATGCTGATAACATGATCTTGACCCTTAAGAAACTTTAATTAATGCTGTCACGTAACAAATCTGTTCAAATATAAAATTAAATGAATTGCTAATTACTACATTGAAATAAAAATGTAAAGCCTATACAAATATTAGAAATCCGGAATATAAATAATTGGGAATCATGTAAAAAAAAAAAAAAGGAAAATAAAAACAGTGCATATTTCATTTATCTATTATAACATTTATGTAATTTGTCAAGGTTTTCGTCAGGTGTCTTTTTTCATTATATGATGACATTAAGTTGCTGTCTTGTCGCCAGCCAATCGCTGCATTGCTGATCGTGGTTTCGAGTATCAATACATAACCCCTTTTAAACCAACCCATGAATGCGCAATTATCTCAGATAACTCAATCCAGTCATACTAATCATCAACAACAGGTGCGTTCAAAGAACCCAATTAGCCAGATCCTGATTAGCGCGATGATATCATCTCGGATGTAATAAGCGGCGTACGAAGAACGGGCCCCTGAACTGCTGTGTCAGATTAATGAGACGCATACAATTAGTTTTGATGAGACAGAAACAGGACTGAGAAACACCGAGTGGAAGATTTCCTGAAACATAATCCCATGCTGCCCTCCGGTGGACAGTTTTAAACATCTGTGTTTATAAATGTGTCGCTGGACAGTCTCTCAGTTTACTAATATTTATATTTTCGCTACCAGAATATTTATGAGATGTTTAAAGGAGGTTATTAATCTACACCATGTTTAGTGTCACTGTGTTGTCTTTCTCTAGATGTGTCCTGTCTCCAGCAGACTGACAGGAGCCTCTGACCCAGACTTCACTAAACATCCTCTCATCACGTGAGGATAGCTTTATTTACTCTTTTTTTTCTTTTTTTTTTAATGCATGTTCCAGGTCTTACTGTGAATTACTTGCAATTGAATGGTGTCTGTTATTCCACTTTTCCATTAACATCAGTTAGGCTATTCGATAATAATGTAACTTCCATTCAATCTGACTTCTGTTGCGTTTCACCATCTAATTCGTTTGTGAAGGATAAAATAAAGTACTACTGTGCATTCTTCCTCAATGCCTATCATGTTTCACTTAGAAATATGGCATTATTGAATTAAAATGGACAATTTACCTTGGGCTTTTCATACTGCACTTAAAGGGATAGTTCACCCAAAAATGAAAATTACCCCTTGATTTGATTCTCACACTTAAGCCATCCTAGGTGTATATGAACACAACCTGAGCTATATTAAAACATATCCTGGCTCCTCCAAGCTTCATAATGGCAGTGAACGGCCATTAGAAGTCCAATAAAGTGCATCCATCCATCATAAAAAGTGCTCCACACAGCTACCGGGGGGGGGGGTTGTACTCCTGAAGTGAATCGATGCATTTTAGTAAGAAAAATATCCATGTCTAAAACTTTATAAACTGTAATCTTTTGCTTCTGCTAATTGTCGTATGCATGTACACAAGAGAGTGGCGTTCCCCACATTTGTAATTTAGAAGCGGGATTAGTGCCGGGTTCCTGCCTCTTTTACATTGCCAAACTTGTGCAATGTTTCTTGCCATTTTGGCAGTATAGGTGGCCAAAATCAAAGGGAATGTGAATCAGTTTAACCCAGGATTCTGTTTAATGATCTAGAGTTAACTAGTTCAAGTTTTAAAAGTCTTGTGTGTTTCAGATTCAAGAAGGACAAAGCTAACTACTCCTTAAATACAGATGACCCTACCATCTTCAACTCCACCTTGAACTCAGACTACCAGGTGGTGCAGAAATACATGGATTTCACTGAAGAGGAGTTCAAGAGACTGGTGAGACACAATTTGCCTAAACAGGCTCTCTAATGGACTCTGGTCATGGCATAAGTGACTTGAATGATCCTGTCTGCTTCTGTTTTCACAGAATATAAATGCAGCAAAGTCCTGCTTTCTTCCTGCAAAGGAGAAAGAGGAGCTTCTTGAACAACTCTATGAGGCCTACGGCATGCTGAAAAAAACAGGCTTTTGAGCTCAGTACTGTTATAAACAAGTTTGCAGCGAGCAGAGCCTTTCAGGACATTTGCCTTCTCACACGATTGTGGATCCTGATTCCTTGAAACTGGAGAACTCGTACACACATTTCTCAGTGAAATTTTTACACAAAAACAAAGACCACACATAAAAACTTTCAACTTTAGAAGTTAACATGCTGTTCGTTAAAATAAATGTTACACATGTCATTTAACCACCGTTACAGCATACTGGTTTTGACCAAATGTTGTTGCCTTTCATCTACATAAACATTTTTACAAGTATTGTAATCTCTGTAGCTTAAATATTGGTCTTATTTCATATTTACTCAAGTCTAAGTCACTATACTTTATGCTCTTCTCAATATATGCACAGAATATGACAATGTAATAAAGAAAAAAATCGACCACACATAAAAACTTTCAACTTTAGAAGTTAACATGCTGTTCGTTAAAATAAATGTTACACATGTCATTTAACCACCGTTACAGCATACTGGTTTTGACCAAATGTTGTTGCCTTTCATCTACATAAACATTTTTACAAGTATTGTAATATCTGTAGCCTAAACATTAAATATTGGTCTTATTTCATATTTACTCAAGTCTAAGTCACTATACTTTATGCTCTTCTCAATATATGCACAGAATATGACAATGTAATAAAGAAAAAAATCTTTTATATGAAGCATGTTAATCTGTATAACATGTGAAAGGTACTGTGAGAATGAAATTAAATAGTACCTCAGCTTTATTCTAAAATTTTACAATGGCAATAATGTATAAATCCAAACCATTAAACCAGAATATGATCTTGTCTGGTGCTCATCTAATGTATATTGTATACAAACCTTTGGGTAAGCGTTGATTATTAATATTAAAGTGATTATTAGACGTTTGGTGATGAAATGCTGTGCAAAACCCCTTTAAATTTGGTCGTTCTTTTGTTCTAACACCAGAGGGCATTTACCAAAAGACGGTTTATATAACTCGGGTTTGGAGTTAATCAGCCTATAGCGAAAATTAATTGTGTCAGGTTTGTGAAAGGTACTGTGAGAATGAAATTAAATAGTACCTCAGCTTTATTCTAAAATTTTACAATGGCAATAATGTATAAATCCAAACCATTAAACCAGAATATGATCTTGTCTGGTGCTCATCTAATGTATATTGTATACAAACCTTTGGGTAAGCGTTGATTATTAATATTAAAGTTATTATTAGACGTTTGGTGATGAAATGCTGTGCAAAACCCCTTTAAATTTGGTCGTTCTTTTGTTCTAACACCAGAGGGCATTTACCAAAAGACGGCTTATATAACTCGGGTTTGGAGTTAATCAGCCTATAGCGAAAATTAATTGTATCAGGTTTTACATTTTGTGTTGTATAGTTTGAACTGCATAGGAAAATATACGGACTATAAATGATGTGGGAAGTAAGGGACTGAGAGCTTGTCACTGTGTAAACTATCAATACAAATACTTTTGCATCTGAATGGTTGTGTAATTCTTGTCCTGTTTATGACACAAAAAATGTTTTTAATGTTTTAATTATAGCGTCTTTATTGGTAAATCGTGGCATTCGGTGGCCTGATGTTTACGAATTCTGTCTTTTGTTCACGGTTTATATCAGTCCGCTGATTCGCGTAGCCTAACTGAAAATAGTGACATTAATGTCTGAAATTAATCTCTCGTTTCATACAAACGCAACTGGCGCCATCTTGCGTCTCGATTATTAATTGTAGTAAAAAATAAATAAATATATATAGGCCTAATAATGATAAATATATAGATGTGTATATATATATGAGGACTTTATCAAAAATGTTATTGTAATTGATGTAGTGTTCGTATTTTTACTAAGCCACCTGTTTTGTACATTTTGAGTTCACATAGATCGCATTTACACACCCATCTACTAAGTGCATGTTTACACAGAAAAACAATGGAGCAATAGTCAACTGTGTAAACGGGCCCTTAACAAAATATTTTTCTTAGTGGAAACATAAGATTACACATGTTAAAGTGTAATTTCAACCATTTCAATTTCATGTCCACATATTTGGGGAGTATAATGACATAATGGTTGTACACTATCCCTTACTTGTATAATCATTTTCATAAATTACACTTTTCCTTCAAATACATCCAAACCCAACTTTAAAAAAAAATCAATAAATAAAGACACTGAATGTCATTCCTGTTTATTTTGAGGTACTTACATTTATAGGTCACAATATAAATGCAATGTGTTTCAACGAGTGTTGTTGAGAGTCTGACAAAAACCACAAAACAGTGCCAGGAGCAGAAAGCAGTAACTCAGATACTACATAAATATTGTTAATTATGTTACAGTATATAATGAAGTATAGAAACAAACCTCTTCTGACCTCAGGCAATATTTGGGAATTCTGTTCTATAGTCAGACCACCTTCAACTGTAGTGGTCTTTGTTTTGTTTTTTTTAATTTAAACTGAGCCATCCATGTCATAGGCTGTAACAAAAAGGCTATATTTGGTACTTTATAGTTTAGAGTATTTGTTTTAACAGCAACTCAGCACGAGATTGAACTGTTTAGTTTAAGTTTAGGATGGAAAAATATCAAAACGCCTGTGCTTCTGTTCGACCGCTGTTAGAAAAAACAAACTTCCCTCACTCTGCGCTGTGAATGAATACAGTCCACGACAGATTCGTCCCATTTAGTGGTGTTTGCAAAGGCAGTGTCTTCTTCATCTGTCTCTTAGGCACTCAACAGCATGCAATGGGTGGACATCCACCTTAATGGCAGTCTATGAGAGGAGCTCTTCACTGCTGCCTGATGAGCAAAGATGAGGAGAATTTTGATGAGAAAAGGAAAGAACTCCCCCAGCTTTCCTCTCTCCTCCAGGTCATTCATGATCTTTATGACGGTCCCTCTGTCCCCTGTTTATTCTGGCTCCCAGATGCCTCTGCTTCAGGGGC
>NW_015507497.1:8353-17521 GCF_001515645.1 Sinocyclocheilus grahami | reverse complement strand
TAGGTGGCCAAAATCAAAGGGAATGTGAATCAGTTTAACCCAGGATTCTGTTTAATGATCTAGAGTTAACTAGTTCAAGTTTTAAAAGTCTTGTGTGTTTCAGATTCAAGAAGGACAAAGCTAACTACTCCTTAAATACAGATGACCCTACCATCTTCAACTCCACCTTGAACTCAGACTACCAGGTGGTGCAGAAATACATGGATTTCACTGAAGAGGAGTTCAAGAGACTGGTGAGACACAATTTGCCTAAACAGGCTCTCTAATGGACTCTGGTCATGGCATAAGTGACTTGAATGATCCTGTCTGCTTCTGTTTTCACAGAATATAAATGCAGCAAAGTCCTGCTTTCTTCCTGCAAAGGAGAAAGAGGAGCTTCTTGAACAACTCTATGAGGCCTACGGCATGCTGAAAAAAACAGGCTTTTGAGCTCAGTACTGTTATAAACAAGTTTGCAGCGAGCAGAGCCTTTCAGGACATTTGCCTTCTCACACGATTGTGGATCCTGATTCCTTGAAACTGGAGAACTCGTACACACATTTCTCAGTGAAATTTTTACACAAAAACAAAGACCACACATAAAAACTTTCAACTTTAGAAGTTAACATGCTGTTCGTTAAAATAAATGTTACACATGTCATTTAACCACCGTTACAGCATACTGGTTTTGACCAAATGTTGTTGCCTTTCATCTACATAAACATTTTTACAAGTATTGTAATATCTGTAGCCTAAACATTAAATATTGGTCTTATTTCATATTTACTCAAGTCTAAGTCACTATACTTTATGCTCTTCTCAATATATGCACAGAATATGACAATGTAATAAAGAAAAAAATCTTTTATATGAAGCATGTTAATCTGTATAACATGTGAAAGGTACTGTGAGAATGAAATTAAATAGTACCTCAGCTTTATTCTAAAATTTTACAATGGCAATAATGTATAAATCCAAACCATTAAACCAGAATATGATCTTGTCTGGTGCTCATCTAATGTATATTGTATACAAACCTTTGGGTAAGCGTTGATTATTAATATTAAAGTTATTATTAGACGTTTGGTGATGAAATGCTGTGCAAAACCCCTTTAAATTTGGTCGTTCTTTTGTTCTAACACCAGAGGGCATTTACCAAAAGACGGTTTATATAACTCGGGTTTGGAGTTAATCAGCCTATAGCGAAAATTAATTGTATCAGGTTTTACATTTTGTGTTGTATAGTTTGAACTGCATAGGAAAATATACGGACTATAAATGATGTGGGAAGTAAGGGACTGAGAGCTTGTCACTGTGTAAACTATCAATACAAATACTTTTGCATCTGAATGGTTGTGTAATTCTTGTCCTGTTTATGACACAAAAAAAAAAATTTATGTTTTAATTATAGCGTCTTTATTGGTAAATCGTGGCACTCTGTGGCCTGATGTTTACGAATTCTGTCTTTTGTTCACGGTTTATATCAGTCCGCTGATTCGCGTAGCCTAACTGAAAATAGTGCCATTAATGTCTGAAATTAATCTCTCGTGTCATACAAACGCAACTGGCGCCATCTTGCGTCTCGATTATTAATTGTAGTTCACTGTGTAAACTATCAATACAAATACTTTTGCATCTGAATGGTTGTGTAATTCTTGTCCTGTTTATGACACAAAAAATGTTTTTAATGTTTTAATTATAGCGTCTTTATTGGTAAATCGTGGCATTCGGTGGCCTGATGTTTACGAATTCTGTCTTTTGTTCACGGTTTATATCAGTCCGCTGATTCGCGTAGCCTAACTGAAAATAGTGACATTAATGTCTGAAATTAATCTCTCGTTTCATACAAACGCAACTGGCGCCATCTTGCGTCTCGATTATTAATTGTAGTAAAAAATAAATAAATATATATAGGCCTAATAATGATAAATATATAGATGTGTATATATATATGAGGACTTTATCAAAAATGTTATTGTAATTGATGTAGTGTTCGTATTTTTACTAAGCCACCTGTTTTGTACATTTTGAGTTCACATAGATCGCATTTACACACCCATCTACTAAGTGCATGTTTACACAGAAAAACAATGGAGCAATAGTCAACTGTGTAAACGGGCCCTTAACAAAATATTTTTCTTAGTGGAAACATAAGATTACACATGTTAAAGTGTAATTTCAACCATTTCAATTTCATGTCCACATATTTGGGGAGTATAATGACATAATGGTTGTACACTATCCCTTACTTGTATAATCATTTTCATAAATTACACTTTTCCTTCAAATACATCCAAACCCAACTTTAAAAAAAAATCAATAAATAAAGACACTGAATGTCATTCCTGTTTATTTTGAGGTACTTACATTTATAGGTCACAATATAAATGCAATGTGTTTCAACGAGTGTTGTTGAGAGTCTGACAAAAACCATAAATGATGTGGGAAGTAAGGGACTGAGAGCTTGTCACTGTGTAAACTATCAATACAAATACTTTTGCATCTGAATGGTTGTGTAATTCTTGTCCTGTTTATGACACAAAAAAAAAAATTTATGTTTTAATTATAGCGTCTTTATTGGTAAATCGTGGCACTCTGTGGCCTGATGTTTACGAATTCTGTCTTTTGTTCACGGTTTATATCAGTCCGCTGATTCGCGTAGCCTAACTGAAAATAGTGCCATTAATGTCTGAAATTAATCTCTCGTGTCATACAAACGCAACTGGCGCCATCTTGCGTCTCGATTATTAATTGTAGTAAAAAATAAATAAATATATATAGGCCTAATAATGATAAATATATAGATGTGTATATATATATGAGGACTTTATCAAAAATGTTATTGTAATTGATGTAGTGTTCGTATTTTTACTAAGCCACCTGTTTTGTACATTTTGAGTTCACATAGATCGCATTTACACACCCATCTACTAAGTGCATGTTTACACAGAAAAACAATGGAGCAATAGTCAACTGTGTAAACGGGCCCTTAACGGAATATTTTTCTTAGTGGAAACATAAGATTACACATGTTAAAGTGTAATTTCAACTATTCAACCATTTCAATTTCATGTCCACATATTTGGGGAGTATAATGACATAATGATTGTACACTATCCCTTACTTGTATAATCATTTTCATAAATTACACTTTTCCTTCAAATACATCCAAACCCAACTTTAAAAAAAAAATCAATAAATAAAGACACTGAATGTCATTCCTGTTTATTTTGAGGTACTTACATTTATAGGTCACAATATAAATGCAATGTGTTTCAACGAGTGTTGTTGAGAGTCTGACAAAAACCACAAAACAGTGCCAGGAGCAGAAAGCAGTAACTCAGATACTACATAAATATTGTTAATTATGTTACAGTATATAATGAAGTATAGAAACAAACCTCTTCTGACCTCAGGCAATATTTGGGAATTCTGTTCTATAGTCAGACCACCTTCAACTGTAGTGGTCTTTGTTTTGTTTTTTTTAATTTAAACTGAGCCATCCATGTCATAGGCTGTAACAAAAAGGCTATATTTGGTACTTTATAGTTTAGAGTATTTGTTTTAACAGCAACTCAGCACGAGATTGAACTGTTTAGTTTAAGTTTAGGATGGAAAAATATCAAAACGCCTGTGCTTCTGTTCGACCGCTGTTAGAAAAAACAAACTTCCCTCACTCTGCGCTGTGAATGAATACAGTCCACGACAGATTCGTCCCATTTAGTGGTGTTTGCAAAGGCAGTGTCTTCTTCATCTGTCTCTTAGGCACTCAACAGCATGCAATGGGTGGACATCCACCTTAATGGCAGTCTATGAGAGGAGCTCTTCACTGCTGCCTGATGAGCAAAGATGAGGAGAATTTTGATGAGAAAAGGAAAGAACTCCCCCAGCTTTCCTCTCTCCTCCAGGTCATTCTTCATCTTTATGACGGTCCCTCTGTCCCCTGTTTATCCTGGCTCCCAGATGCCTCTGCTTCAGGGGCTGGAGATCCAGAAGCATCTCCCTCTACAAGACACAGATATTACAAACCTTTTCGCTACAACATTGCATGCCCAGTATATTCTCCAGCTAAACATTCTTAACAGGGACCTCGTGGTCATGGGAAAGTCTCAGGTTATTTCAGAGATAAAATGGTGCCAAGAATGTGAACTAAGGAAACTGGGTCAAATAGAGACAGATGCTGCTCTTATTTCAGTAGGAAAGAGTTGAAATTTGTCATACGAATAGGAAGTGGTCAAGGAAGCAGTTATCGTTGAGAGGGCAGATAATAAATCTTTGTCATTGATGACAGACTCCATTCAAACTCACCAAACCTATTAATGTTCAATCTGGACACCGTGACCTTGTAGAGCTGTGTCCTGGATAAAGTAAGGGACGTTGTGAAAGAAAGGCAAGTGAAAGCCTTTGGTTCTTGTCCTCTTTTGTGAACGACACTTGTAATGCGTTCATGTATCACAGTCTTACCGTATTCACAAAGCAAGTCATTACAGGGGCCAAACTGATGCAGTGTTGCATAACAAATATGACCTGATAGACCACTGGCAGTCAGGAGACATTAGTGCTGTTCATGCGATGAAAGAGCCGATAGTTGTGCAGAATTACTAAAGTAAATTACTGCGGTCAGAATACCAAAAAACGTACTGGAGGAAATAGCAGTGCAGAGTGTTTTTGCAAAGTTTTAAAGGTTAGCTTTCATATAGCCACTTTATATTACAGTTCACTTATAGTGTTACATTTTTCGTGTTTACATTACATATTTCAATGTAAAAAAGTATAGATGATCTAATAGATAATATATAAAGGACTAAATCGCAACTCTTTGTGCAAATAAATGCAAAACAGATGATATCATTTCTGTTATTAGGAACATTCTAACAAAGCAAGGTTTTATTCTTACATTCTTTGACATAACATTAGTGCAAAACCACACACACAAAACCACATTAATAGTCAAGAACAAAAAGGAGGAGGATAAGCAGAAGTAGTTGAAGGTGGAGGAGAAGGAGAAGGGAGAAGGAAGGGAGGAAGAGGAGGAGAAGAAAAAGATGACAATGTTGAATAAGATGTAGGAGGAGGAGAAGGAAGTGTAGGGGGAGGCGGAGGAGAGAAGGAGACAGTGGTAGTTTAGGGGTTGTTGAAGGTGGAGGAAAAAAGAGGAGGAGGAGAAAGTGGAGAATGAGGAGGAGGTTTAAAAGAAGGAGAAGGAGAAAAAGAAAAAGACTGTGGAAAAGGAGGATGAGGAGAAAAATTAGGAGGAGGGTGACAAGACGAAGAAGAAGGAGAAGTAGCAGAATAATAAGAAGTATAGTAAGAGAAGGAGCTTTAGTAAGAGGAGAAGTAGTACACAAGCTTCAGTCTGGATCCAGAACACCTGAGAAGAGATGATGCAAGCCCTCAGAGGACCTCAGATGATGCCAACCATGAAACAACATACAGAACTACCATATTTTGCTATAAGTTTGATTGCATCATATAATAATTGCTGTTAATATTGTTCATCGTCTGTTTTATTACGTCTTAAATTGATTTTTCCATACTGCTGGTTCGTCTGGTCAGAGGAGAACTGGCCCCCCGACTGAGCCTGGTTTCTCCCAAGGTTTTTTCTCCATTCTGTCACCGATGGAGTTTTGGTTCCTTGCCGCTGTCGCCTCTGGCTTGCTTAGTTGGGGACACTTCATTTCCGGCGATATCGTTGACATAATTGCAAAGATATTATTTAAACTGAGCTGGATGTTGACATCACTGAATTCAATGATGAACTGTCTTTAACTGAAAAATGAGTGTTTACTATTGTCACTTTGCATTATTGACACTATTTTCCTAATTAATGCTGTTCAGTTGCTTTGACACAATCTGTATTGTTAAAAGCGCTATATAAATAAAGGTGACTTGACCTGACTTGACTTGACTCACTGGAGAAATGAAATCTGATCTGTGATGCAACTGTCGTTCGGCACGCTACATTGAGGAGCCGCATTCAGTTTTTAATTGTAGTGTCTGTTCTTTTACTGAACTAAATTATTTTTATTTCTATAAAAAATCTAATCGACGGTGGAGGTCGGTGACGCGGTGGGCAAGTGACGTAACCGGTGTTGCGGCTTAACACCGGTATCACCGTCAGCACCGTCTATCGCGGCAAGCCTATCAGGTAATGGTAATGGTAATGGAAATAAGTAAACATGTATAATATATAACCAAATAAATAAGAAACGTAGAACGTTTATTAGCAAAACGAGTAAGACAGTTTGGAGGAACAGCATATACCTTGATGTCAAATAAAATAAATAAATGACACAAAGTTTAAATAAAGTAAAAATCAGCAAACAATGTGGAACCAATTAAATAAGAAACGAATGTTTAAAAAAACTTCCAAATCACCTTAGATAAAAGTCAACAGGTTTTTCAAAATCCCAAATATTGCCAAATAGGCACTTTTGCATCTCGTTTCGAAACTAAATCCTAAGTAAGAGAAGGAGGACTAGGAGGAGGAGGAGGAGGAGAAGTAGTAAGAGAATGAGGTTTAGTAAGAGGAGAAGTAGTAAGAGAAGGAGGATTAGGAAGAGGAGGAGGAGGAGGAGGAGGAGAAGTAAGATAATGAGGTTTAGTAAAAGGAGGATAAGTAAGAGAAGGCGGATTAGAAAGAGGAGGAGGAGGAAAAGTAGTAAGAGAATGAGGTTTAGTAAGAGGAGAAGTAGTAAGAGAAGGAGGATTAGGAAGAGGAGGAGGAGGAGGAGGAGGAAGAGGAGGAGGAGAAGTAAGAGAATGAGGTTTAGTAAGAGGAGAAGTAGTAAGAGAAGGAGGATTAGGAAGAGGAGGAGGAGGAGGAGGAGGAAGAGGAGGAGGAGAAGTAAGAGAATGAGGTTTAGTAAGAGGAGGAGAAGAAAGGGAAGGGGGTTTAGGGAGAGGAGGAGAATGAGAAGTAGAAGTAGAAGAAAAAGAAGGTTTAGAGAAAGGAGGAGAAGAAAAATAAGTAGTAAAGGAAGGAGGTTTTAGGGAGAGGAGGAGGAGGAGAAGAAGAGGTGAGGAGAAAATAACTCATTCTCAAATAGTTCATTCAGAACTCTGAATGAGGAGAAGAGAATGTTGGAGGAATATCAATACAGCTGCTGCCTTGCAAGAAGAAGTGAAGCTGTGTGACGTACCTGCAGCTTTCAGGTCCATCTGAGCCATGTCTTTGGTTAGTTCACTGGTCCCCATCGCTACTGCCTCTCCTTTAATGTCTGGCACTGCGTTCCTGCGACCTGTACGATCACAGTTTATGAACTCTGAATATGACGCCTCAACGTCCATCATCTGCTCACAAACTCCCCTCTCATTACACCTGAAAGAAACAAAAGAAGACAAAAGATAGATCATTTACTGTCTGGTAAGAAAGCAAGCCAACAGTTTGACTAAAATCTCTTTTGAGTAACTCTGAAAAGGACAATCCTAACACACAGAAAACCTGTGAATCTCTCAGTTCAGTAATGCCCATGACAGAACACGCCGTCTGATGAATTGGAGTAATTATTACTTCAGGGGCTCTATTTCAACGCTAAAGTTAATAGATTCAGCCGCTGAACTCATTTCATGGCCTAATTATATAAGAGAGCCAAAAGCATTCATCCAACCCTGGATGCATTAGTCATTCTTTTCATGCTTGTTTACACTCAGGGTTTCTTACGAGTATCAGTGCAAGCTTGCAAATGGAGCCTTATTGGCACGCAAACAAGAGATAAAAACCCAAAGTGATCGATTAGACACTTTTTGGAGCTCATCAAACTGCTTTCAGGAATGAGAGTCATGGGTGGGCATTATGCTGAGAGAGGAAACCTCCCAGAGAAAGTATCCAAAACACATCAGCTGCTCGCTCACTAAATGTCCCCTAAGCCAACATGCAAACCCCATTTACTTTAACCAGTGCTGGCGATAACGTCTCAAAAGTAACACGCTCATATTACTCCTTACACCATAATATCCTAAATGACTTTTTCAATAAATATTTAAAAGTATAACTATAATTTAAGATAACCAGTTTCTATTTGAATTTGAATTTTAAAATGTAATTTATTCCTGTGATGCAAAGCTGAACTTTTTAGCAGACATTACTCCAGTCTTCAGTGTCACATGATGCTTAATTATCATAATTTTTTTTTTTATTTGGTGGTCAAGAAACATTTCTTAATATCATCAGTGTTGAAATCATTGAGTTTTGCTGCATGGTATTTTTGTAGAATACAATAATAACTGTACTGACCCCAAATGTTTGAACACTAGACATTTATAAATCTTTATTTTTATAATAATCACTAAAGCCAAGATTAGTGGAAAAAGTAATGCAAGTCACGTTTTTGCAAATAAATAAATAAAGCAATGTTGCAATATTTTAAAACAGTTATTATTTCTATTTTTTTTTAGTACACTCTTAAAAATAAAGGTGCTTCACAGCGATACTATAGAAGAACCATTTTTGGTTCCACAAAGAACCATTCAGTCAAAGGTTCTTTTAAAAACCCATCTCTTTCTTACCGGTTTATAATCTGAAGAACCTTGTTTCGCCACAAAGAACCTTTTGTGAAACAGAAAGTTACTAGGTAAAAGATGTTAAAGGTTCTTTATGGAACCATTTAGACAAGAAAGGTTCTTCTATGGCATCGTGAAGCACCTTTATTTTTAAGAGTGTACATACTACTCAGTCTTCCATAAAAAAAAAAGTATCAATTCATTCGATCTCTGAAATGTCTTTCCTTTTTCATTTGACATCACCAATCAATTAAATCGTTTCATGATGGATAAAATCAAGTTCCTGTTATCGCATATCCTGTTTCGCTAAGAGATGCATCACATTGGGCTGCAAATACAAATGTTGGTTTTATGCCAGTTGCAACTCTTAAATGCCACTTTGAATCTGTTCAGCTGGTCCGTCTGAAGAGAAGAAGAAGGGATATTCCAGAGGAATGCGAGAGGGCAAGAGAAAGACGGCAAACACAAGTAAATGTGATGCTGTGTTGGAAGCCGAGGGGAGGTAGTGAGGGAGAAAATTACAGGGTATAAATCATAGTGCTGGTCTTCACTGCTCATCCCTCCTTTCTGCATCACTCCTTCCCCTTGAATCACCTCTCTCCATCCCTTTCTCATTTCTCTTTCTAACCCTCCTCTTTTTTCGCTTTCTTTTTATAGTTCTCTTTCCCTTTCTATTATTTTCAAACG